>NC_081180.1:35401330-35516755 GCF_029867415.1 Vicia villosa | reverse complement strand
GGGTGGATTGAGCGTCGAACGGAGCTGACAAACCGGGATATTTTCGGTTCATTTCTCTTCTTCTTTGTGTATTTCTCTTTGGTTGGGTTTTGTTTGTATATTTACTTGAATCTTATGTATATTTACCGATTATAATGTTATGTTTAACTTGCTTTACAAATCTGTGTTGATGTTGTTCTGGATTTTTGCTCTATGCTGGGGATTTGGGGTGCTTTAGAGATAAACTTCTTGAATCCTTATCTAGGATGATAATCTGTTGGTTCTGAACTCTAGAGATAGATTTAGAGCTAGCATTCACTGTGGGTATCTGTACTTAATGCTTTTGTGTTTGAGCGACGCGCGAGAGATCGCCGACGCGAGAATACGGATGTTCTCGTGACTTCGCGTTAGAGATAACCTTAGTTGTGAGATGATCTCGTTTGTGCTCCAGAGATGGACACTTATGTGAGAGATACATGATGACATAGATGAGTATCGTAGGTTGAGTATAACGGGTTGGTAAGTGTATGTTTGTGAATAGTGAATATATTTACATTCCTGATAAGTTATTTCTCTTCTAAGAATGTGTTCGTTATTCTTTCCTGTCTATATCTTTGTTTACTTTTTGCTCATTCAATCCCGAGCTCGAAACCGTAGAAACTGTTGAATAGCATCTCTCCATCTCTGAGGACGATAATTCCCGGATCAATATTTCCAAATCTTTCTTTTGTTGCTTGCCCTATACTGCATTCAACAAAATGGCGCCGTTGCCGGGGATGGTTGTTTGAATTGCATCGCAATAGTTTCCGTGGTCTTGATCTTTGTATATATCGTATATATTGTATAGTTTCACTTGTATATTTTCACTTGTATATATTTACTTGTTTACATTCACCGCTTTTCTCTTTTTGTATGATAATAGTTGTTTGTGTTCCATACTTGTGCATATGTGTTGGTTTGTGCACAAAATTGTATACTTGCGTTTTCTTTTATATTTGTATAATTGTTGTATATATTTGTACCCGTAACGTTTGTTGAGTGCTTTGGTTAGGACACTTTCTTTAGGCTTGTGCGGTGAGACATCACCATGGCATGACGGGAGGAAGCTACTTTCCAAACACCGAAACAATAAAGGCGTCGAGCTAACAACGTAAAACAAGCGCTTGTTGGGAGGCACCCCAACGGTTGTAAATGTTGTTTATATTTAGGATTAAGAAGTATTTAGGTGAAGTGGAGGAAAATTGGAACAGCTGTTTCAGTTCTGGTTTTTCTGTCATCCGCTAAGCGAGCCTAGCTCCGCTAAGCGATGACAGCAAAAAAAATTTTTCATGCTTTGAACCAGTGGGGTTCCTATTCCACTTGGTTCACTCCTTTTTCCCACTCTCACCAAGGCTAATTAGTAGTATATAATAGTTTTGTTTTTCTAATTCTTTTGTTGGTTGTTTGTACTCAAATTTTGTTCAATAATTCAAAGATTTTTTAGGTGATTTTCCGAAGATTGAGTGTTTCAACTTGCGGATGTATGGTAGGATATTGTTTTTGAAGTTGTATCATTCAAGGTACTCATTTATCGCTTTCTATAGCATAACATGTTTAGGAAACTTTTAATTTGTACAATTACCATACAATTCATTCTTTTGCATTACTTGCTTGTTGATTGAATCACTTTAGTTCCCAAACCATAAATGTGAGGAAGCTTTCCATTGTTCATATATGCTGGAGGCCACAATCTTTGTTTTAACTGGATTTTATTATGCTTAATCTTTTGTTTATGTTGATTTTATGAAAGCATGAAAAGGATCAAGGCATTTTGTTTCATTTTGAGCACAACCACCATAACCAAATAGTCAATTCACCTTGTGAGTGTGTGATCATTTGTTAACCCTTTTGAGCCTTTTTGTCAATGTCCATGTTGTTTTTGCTAAATGCCTATCTTTGAGTGTTTAGTTCTCATTTTTGCATGGATGATTGTCTCTTTGTTTTCTTGAACCCTCAACCATGATTTTTGGTATGAATTTTTACCTTGCCTTAGAAAGTAGGGAGTATTCATATGATGGTGTGGTTGAATTCAAGTTGGGGAGAGAAATGGTTGGTACTTATTTGGTTGTTGCTATGAAATTGAAAAGAAAATAAAAAAAAAAGTGAAAAGAAAAGAAAAAGAAAGAAAAAAATGAAAAAGTTTTGAAAAACAAAAAGAAAAGAGAAGCAAATAATTGTACTAATAAGTATTGTGATTGGTTTGAGAAACTTGTGGTTATGGAAGAAGTTTAATCGAGGTTTTGTTGTTTGAATCTTTTGTGGATTGATCACTCCCTTAGGTTTAGGCAAGTTTTTGTTTCGATTAGCCTTAGGACATATCCCTTGTTTGTTAACCAAGCCACATTACAACCTTGAAAAGTCCTTGTGATTCTTGCTTTTGTATCTTCAATGTGATTTTTAGATGAATGCATTATTTAATCTTTTGTTTGCAAGATTGTTGGATGAGTGTTAAAAGTCCTCATTTTTGTGTGTTCTTCATCCATTGATGAATTTTTGCTAGGTGTGATTCATGACGTGAGCATGTATTGTGTTAGAATGTTTTGTATGCGTTTTGTACTTAAGATGCGTTTCGTTTACATGTTGTCGTTGTAGGATAGTGGTAAGTATTTACTTTGTTTATACGTTTTTGTATTGAGCCATACATTTATTTTTGGTTTTCAAAACTTGTTGATTCACAATTCTTTGGTTTATTACTTTTGATTCTTTGATTTATTTAACATTGTTTGAGGACAAACAAAGTTTCAAGTTGGGGAGAGTTTGATAAGTGCTAAAATGTACTTATTTTGTGTATGTAAATAGTGGCACTTATCGATACTTTTGTTAATACCGTTTGAATAATTCCCCGTTTTGTGTATAAATACGTATACTTTGTGAATAGTTGTATTTTCATATACTTTTATACCATTTGATAGTTTTTCCTTTGTTTTTATAGGTATTCATGCTTATTGGAGCCTTGAGGAATAAAGTGTCAAAGGCACGGCTTCGATTTCGCAATTTTGGTGCAAGCCCGCTAAGCCACCGTCAAGCGGACTTCCAAAGACTCAACATAAGGATGAACAAAATCATAATTTTGGTTTCCACTCATTCATTATTGGATAGAGCATTGAATAAGCTTTCCAACGCTTCGAACCGGACGCAATTCGGAGTTACGGTTCTCGAGTTATGGCGAAAACAAAATCTGATTTTTAGCAGACTCCGCTAAGCGGAGGGGGTCCGCTGAGCGGAGCTCCAGCGGAGCAAATCAGCGTCTGGATGCAATTTTGAGTCCGCTGAGCGGAGGGGGTCCGCTAAGCGGACCTGCTAATACAGCAGCTCGTTAAAAGGGGCCAAAAACACATTTTTAGGTTATGGGTTGGGTATTTTTGAGTCCCAACACCATCATTTTCATTCTTAGATCAAAATTAGCCTAGGAAACAACTTCGGAGGTTGCATAAGGATGATCGGGGGTGGATTGAGCGTCGAACGGAGCTGACAAACCGGGATATTTTCGGTTCATTTCTCTTCTTCTTTGTGTATTTCTCTTTGGTTGGGTTTTGTTTGTATATTTACTTGAATCTTATGTATATTTACCGATTATAATGTTATGTTTAACTTGCTTTACAAATCTGTGTTGATGTTGTTCTGGATTTTTGCTCTATGCTGGGGATTTGGGGTGCTTTAGAGATAAACTTCTTGAATCCTTATCTAGGATGATAATCTGTTGGTTCTGAACTCTAGAGATAGATTTAGAGCTAGCATTCACTGTGGGTATCTGTACTTAATGCTTTTGTGTTTGAGCGACGCGCGAGAGATCGCCGACGCGAGAATACGGATGTTCTCGTGACTTCGCGTTAGAGATAACCTTAGTTGTGAGATGATCTCGTTTGTGCTCCAGAGATGGACACTTATGTGAGAGATACATGATGACATAGATGAGTATCGTAGGTTGAGTATAACGGGTTGGTAAGTGTATGTTTGTGAATAGTGAATATATTTACATTCCTGATAAGTTATTTCTCTTCTAAGAATGTGTTCGTTATTCTTTCCTGTCTATATCTTTGTTTACTTTTTGCTCATTCAATCCCGAGCTCGAAACCGTAGAAACTGTTGAATAGCATCTCTCCATCTCTGAGGACGATAATTCCCGGATCAATATTTCCAAATCTTTCTTTTGTTGCTTGCCCTATACTGCATTCAACAAAATGGCGCCGTTGCCGGGGATGGTTGTTTGAATTGCATCGCAATAGTTTCCGTGGTCTTGATCTTTGTATATATCGTATATATTGTATAGTTTCACTTGTATATTTTCACTTGTATATATTTACTTGTTTACATTCACCGCTTTTCTCTTTTTGTATGATAATAGTTGTTTGTGTTCCATACTTGTGCATATGTGTTGGTTTGTGCACAAAATTGTATACTTGCGTTTTCTTTTATATTTGTATAATTGTTGTATATATTTGTACCCGTAACGTTTGTTGAGTGCTTTGGTTAGGACACTTTCTTTAGGCTTGTGCGGTGAGACATCACCATGGCATGACGGGAGGAAGCTACTTTCCAAACACCGAAACAATAAAGGCGTCGAGCTAACAACGTAAAACAAGCGCTTGTTGGGAGGCACCCCAACGGTTGTAAATGTTGTTTATATTTAGGATTAAGAAGTATTTAGGTGAAGTGGAGGAAAATTGGAACAGCTGTTTCAGTTCTGGTTTTTCTGTCATCCGCTAAGCGAGCCTAGCTCCGCTAAGCGATGACAGCAAAAAAAATTTTTCATGCTTTGAACCAGTGGGGTTCCTATTCCACTTGGTTCACTCCTTTTTCCCACTCTCACCAAGGCTAATTAGTAGTATATAATAGTTTTGTTTTTCTAATTCTTTTGTTGGTTGTTTGTACTCAAATTTTGTTCAATAATTCAAAGATTTTTTAGGTGATTTTCCGAAGATTGAGTGTTTCAACTTGCGGATGTATGGTAGGATATTGTTTTTGAAGTTGTATCATTCAAGGTACTCATTTATCGCTTTCTATAGCATAACATGTTTAGGAAACTTTTAATTTGTACAATTACCATACAATTCATTCTTTTGCATTACTTGCTTGTTGATTGAATCACTTTAGTTCCCAAACCATAAATGTGAGGAATCTTTCCATTGTTCATATATGCTGGAGGCCACAATCTTTGTTTTAACTGGATTTTATTATGCTTAATCTTTTGTTTATGTTGATTTTATGAAAGCATGAAAAGGATCAAGGCATTTTGTTTCATTTTGAGCACAACCACCATAACCAAATAGTCAATTCACCTTGTGAGTGTGTGATCATTTGTTAACCCTTTTGAGCCTTTTTGTCAATGTCCATGTTGTTTTTGCTAAATGCCTATCTTTGAGTGTTTAGTTCTCATTTTTGCATGGATGATTGTCTCTTTGTTTTCTTGAACCCTCAACCATGATTTTTGGTATGAATTTTTACCTTGCCTTAGAAAGTAGGGAGTATTCATATGATGGTGTGGTTGAATTCAAGTTGGGGAGAGAAATGGTTGGTACTTATTTGGTTGTTGCTATGAAATTGAAAAGAAAATAAAAAAAAAAGTGAAAAGAAAAGAAAAAGAAAGAAAAAAATGAAAAAGTTTTGAAAAACAAAAAGAAAAGAGAAGCAAATAATTGTACTAATAAGTATTGTGATTGGTTTGAGAAACTTGTGGTTATGGAAGAAGTTTAATCGAGGTTTTGTTGTTTGAATCTTTTGTGGATTGATCACTCCCTTAGGTTTAGGCAAGTTTTTGTTTCGATTAGCCTTAGGACATATCCCTTGTTTGTTAACCAAGCCACATTACAACCTTGAAAAGTCCTTGTGATTCTTGCTTTTGTATCTTCAATGTGATTTTTAGATGAATGCATTATTTAATCTTTTGTTTGCAAGATTGTTGGATGAGTGTTAAAAGTCCTCATTTTTGTGTGTTCTTCATCCATTGATGAATTTTTGCTAGGTGTGATTCATGACGTGAGCATGTATTGTGTTAGAATGTTTTGTATGCGTTTTGTACTTAAGATGCGTTTCGTTTACATGTTGTCGTTGTAGGATAGTGGTAAGTATTTACTTTGTTTATACGTTTTTGTATTGAGCCATACATTTATTTTTGGTTTTCAAAACTTGTTGATTCACAATTCTTTGGTTTATTACTTTTGATTCTTTGATTTATTTAACATTGTTTGAGGACAAACAAAGTTTCAAGTTGGGGAGAGTTTGATAAGTGCTAAAATGTACTTATTTTGTGTATGTAAATAGTGGCACTTATCGATACTTTTGTTAATACCGTTTGAATAATTCCCCGTTTTGTGTATAAATACGTATACTTTGTGAATAGTTGTATTTTCATATACTTTTATACCATTTGATAGTTTTTCCTTTGTTTTTATAGGTATTCATGCTTATTGGAGCCTTGAGGAATAAAGTGTCAAAGGCACGGCTTCGATTTCGCAATTTTGGTGCAAGCCCGCTAAGCCACCGTCAAGCGGACTTCCAAAGACTCAACATAAGGATGAACAAAATCATAATTTTGGTTTCCACTCATTCATTATTGGATAGAGCATTGAATAAGCTTTCCAACGCTTCGAACCGGACGCAATTCGGAGTTACGGTTCTCGAGTTATGGCGAAAACAAAATCTGATTTTTAGCAGACTCCGCTAAGCGGAGGGGGTCCGCTGAGCGGAGCTCCAGCGGAGCAAATCAGCGTCTGGATGCAATTTTGAGTCCGCTGAGCGGAGGGGGTCCGCTAAGCGGACCTGCTAATACAGCAGCTCGTTAAAAGGGGCCAAAAACACATTTTTAGGTTATGGGTTGGGTATTTTTGAGTCCCAACACCATCATTTTCATTCTTAGATCAAAATTAGCCTAGGAAACAACTTCGGAGGTTGCATAAGGATGATCGGGGGTGGATTGAGCGTCGAACGGAGCTGACAAACCGGGATATTTTCGGTTCATTTCTCTTCTTCTTTGTGTATTTCTCTTTGGTTGGGTTTTGTTTGTATATTTACTTGAATCTTATGTATATTTACCGATTATAATGTTATGTTTAACTTGCTTTACAAATCTGTGTTGATGTTGTTCTGGATTTTTGCTCTATGCTGGGGATTTGGGGTGCTTTAGAGATAAACTTCTTGAATCCTTATCTAGGATGATAATCTGTTGGTTCTGAACTCTAGAGATAGATTTAGAGCTAGCATTCACTGTGGGTATCTGTACTTAATGCTTTTGTGTTTGAGCGACGCGCGAGAGATCGCCGACGCGAGAATACGGATGTTCTCGTGACTTCGCGTTAGAGATAACCTTAGTTGTGAGATGATCTCGTTTGTGCTCCAGAGATGGACACTTATGTGAGAGATACATGATGACATAGATGAGTATCGTAGGTTGAGTATAACGGGTTGGTAAGTGTATGTTTGTGAATAGTGAATATATTTACATTCCTGATAAGTTATTTCTCTTCTAAGAATGTGTTCGTTATTCTTTCCTGTCTATATCTTTGTTTACTTTTTGCTCATTCAATCCCGAGCTCGAAACCGTAGAAACTGTTGAATAGCATCTCTCCATCTCTGAGGACGATAATTCCCGGATCAATATTTCCAAATCTTTCTTTTGTTGCTTGCCCTATACTGCATTCAACACACATTCCTCTTCTCCAACATGGATTACTAATACTTTTTGTCCTCAATCAGGGTACATCAAATTTCTGATCATCCCCAAGCATAAATCATAAATCCCCAGTTGTACTTCTTCAAGACAAGATCGAACGTCAAAATCACAATGATACAAAGATTTATTTTCTCAAGATACTCCAAATATCATAAATCATTTTCATATATCATGTGTCATAGTAAATTCATACATAACATACATACGCCTCATTGCCTATGCATAACACTTTCATTCATAAACATTACAATACATGCATCACGACATTGCATAAAACTAATGTTTCTTTTTTCAGCTTATTGTCTTCTAGATATAGTACAGAGATAATCAAGTCAACGATTTAATTCTGACGCTGATTCAAGATAGAGATTTAGTTCTGATACTTAATTTTGGATATCTTCCAGAGATAGTTCAGAGATAATCAAGACAGAGATTTAGTTCTGATACTTAATTTTGGATATCTTCCAGAGATAGTTCAGAGATAATCAAGACAGAGATTTAGTTCTGATACTTAATTTTGGATATCTTCCAGAGATAGTTCAGAGATAATCAAGACGAAGATTTAATTTTGACACTTAATTTTGGATATCCTCCAAAGATAGTTCAGAGATAATCAAGACGAAGATTTAATTTTGACACTTAATTTTGGGTATCCTCCAAAGATAGTTCAGAGATAATCAAGATAGAGATTTAATTGTGACAATTAATTCGAAGATAGTTCAGAGATAATCAAGACGACGATTTAGTTCTGATACTTAGTTTCGAGTATCCTCCATGAATAAGGACTTAGATCTAATTCAGTCACTACAAACAGTGCTGACATGATCAATCTCCAATAAACCTTCAGTCTCAACATCTGGATGGCATCTTTAAGCCCATCTCCAACAAATATTCCTCAATACAAAAAAAAATTTCAGCCTAGCGCACGGCATTCCAGACATCTACGGATGCAATTTGGATTAGTCTAACGCACGACTCATCCATCAGCCTAACGCACGGTTTTCCAGACATCTGAGGATGCAATTGAGAATAGTCTAACGCACGATTTATTCTTCGACCTAACACACGGCCTTCCAGACATCTGAGGATGCAATTGAGAATAGTCTAACGCACGATTTATTCTTCGACCTAACGCACGGTTTTCCAGACATCGGAGGATACAATTGAGAACAGACTAACGTACGACACATTTTGACTCTCAAGTATATCAAGTCGGATGGCATCTTCAAGCCCATCTCAATCATACATCTTCTCCAAACACCTGGGTGGCATCTTTAAGCCCATCTCCAATAAACTTTTTCTCGAGGCCTGGATGGCATTTTTAAGCCCATCTCCGACAAAAGCCCCTTCATCATCAGCTAGGGCAAATTTCTGGGTATTCTAGTGTTCAATCCTCTTCCACCTTCAGATTCTGACTGACATACAAACCACTCTACATCTTCAGGTTTAAGAAAATTGAACAGGGGCAGCTGTCATACCCCAAAATTTGCCCATACTATTTCTCCTATTCAAACTTAAAATCAAGGTACAAAAGTCCAAGAGCACAGTCATTTGGGTTTAAAATTGAGAAAATTAGGGATGACGCGAGTCGGCTAAAATTTGAAAAAATACATAAGTATCAATTCAAAGAATTTAGAAATTTTGACTAATGGGCCTACTATGTGAATTCTAATGACCTCTTGAGAAGCCCATAAACCCATCTTTACCTATTTTATGATTTTTATTTTTTAATTTGTATTTATTCATTTAAATGCCAAATTAAATGAGATTAATCATAAGTGAGTAATTAAAGGGCAAATATTTGGTCAGAATCATGAGTGATCTAAAACGTGAAAAAGGGTGTGAAAAATAGAAGTGGACTAATTTGGAAAAAATCTCATAACCAATTTCAATAAGCTCCAATCAAATCTCAATTATCGGAATGAATTGATTCTTTCAGTGACCTAATCTCCACATATAAAGAGATGATCGAGTTCAGATGCGGCTGGGTTTTTTGAGGGAGGAGGATTCGGCAGGCAGAACCATATTCATGTATCAAAAAATCATGTACAAAAAGCAAATCACGAATCGATTTGCAGGCAGTTTCAAATCAAAAAAAGGGCCCCAATCGCTTCCTTGACAGTCTCTGAAGCTATTGCAGTCATCATCCCCAATCGGAGCTAACAAAATCGCGAGCATAAGGTCATGTTTTTGCCTCCTTCGAACTCAATTTGTTTTCATGTATTCACTTGTTATCAATGGTTTTTGCTTGCATATTCTGGTTTGTATTAATGTTTAGAGTGTTTCTGGATCGATTAATTTAAGTTTCGTTGCGTAATTAAGAAACCACCATGGCTAGGTTTTCATGTTCATGATTTGGGGATATTAGTTTAGAGGAAAAATTGGATGAAATTAAGGCCTCCATCAGGCTCGTAGGATAACATATCATGCATCTGGGTTCTTGTTTGGTGTTTATCCATGGTTATTCGCAGGTTTTAAAATTGAAGGTCTATGGCAACACTGGAAAACCGTTGCCTAAAGTGTCTGTGTTTCCAGAAAACTCAACGAGGAAGATGAATTGGGCAGCGCGCGCGTGATGAATTTTAAATGCATTGGTTTTGCTTATAAGTGTTTGTTTGTTTTCTTTATCAACTAACGGATGCAGCAAGGTTGGCGAAGCGAATTGGACGTGGTGCCCCAAATCCCAGGTTCGATCCCTGGGGGACGCTTCTTATTATTTTGTTTATTATCAATAACGAATGATCCAGTGCAGACGGTCAGCGCACGCGCACCATAAACCCTCCACTAGCAGCCATCAGATCATGCCATATGCCAATCCAACGCTTCCAAGCACGCAGCCATACCATACTCCATCAGGCTTGCGCCACACTGGATCCCACGCTAAGTTTTCTAATTTTTTTTCTTTTTAATTACATAAAACCATTTATTCTTATATATATATATATATATATATATATATATATATATATATATATATATAATTAATAATAATTATTTTCTTTTACCCTTATTTATTTATTTATAATTAATAATTTCTTTTATTTAAACTATTTTCTTATTTATCATATTTATTTATTTTAATTATATTTATATTATTTATTTTATCCTTTTTATTATTATTTAAAATTAGTTATTTATTAAAATATCTTTAATAAATCATATTAATTCTATTTAACGCCCGAATCAGGGTTTACAAGAACATGGCCCTACGCTAAAAAATATTTTTCTTTTTCTCTGTCTTTTCAGGGTTATGTTCAAATGCACTCCGACTACGCGCCCGATCAAGACTCAAAGCTAAGTACCCTATTCTTTTTGTTTTAAAGTCTATTTGGTTTCCTTTTAAGATTAGGGTTGGTTTTGCCTTTATTCCTCCGCCTTTGCCATTTTTCAGGGTTAACTTCGAGGTTTCTCGCCAACCCTATCAGATCAAATCAGAGCTAAGTACCTTTGTCTATTTTATTATTTTAAATTTATTTATTCTTTATTTTAGGGTTAATCCCGTTTGCCTCCGAACTGATAATGCACTCACCCTTCTGTTTATTCTTTCTTTTCCAATTTTCAGGGTTTGTCGATTGCCAAAACTACGAGTATTGGTAACCCTAAACCCTAACCCTGATATTTTCTGTCTTTTATTATTACTTATGCCAAACCCCATTGGGGATCCGCTGGTTTCATTTTCCCCTTCCCCATATTGCTATTATACTGTGTGGTTAGTTATTTAGGGAGTGCAACTTTGAACTGAATTAGAGTCATTAAATTATAAGATAATATATTTCGAATTGAACCACGTGATTGTCGCACACACGCACGCCTTTAGGGTAACCTCACTGTTGCCTTGTTGCCTGTTGCCTTTGTGTTTTTTTGCAGAATAAGCCATGTCCCTCGAATACGAGGATACCTCAGCCATGCTGCCTCGATAAATAAAGGTCATGCGACCCTAAATGATGCTGCCTTCGATACACAAATATGACCTCGACCCTCGGAAGTTGCCTACGGGAAAGGCTGAGGTATCCTCTGGTTGCCTACAAATAAGGCTTATTCTGATCCTTACCTTAGACTACCTGCCCTTCTATGGCATGGGACAGTCTTATGGCACAGGATGTTTCGACGACCCTTTAACCTCCAAACGAAAGGCTTCCTGCCCTCTTATGGCAAGGACTGACCCTTTCATTCTGAAAGGCTAAAAAGAGACCTATCATCTGAGTTTAAGGTAATTGCCCCTAATTGCCTTGCCATGCTCTATTTTCTATATTCTTTCTCAAAATTCTTCAAAAAACTGGCTACGCTCGTTTACGAGCTAAAGTCCATTTTTCCTCTTTCATCTACATTTTCTGAAAACGAGCAAGCAAAGCAATTAAGAGCCCATGGAAAACCATGGATGCAAAGGGTGCCTTACACCTTCCCTTTGCATAAATTACCCCCCGAACTTAGATTTCTTTAAAAGGATTTTTTCTGTTTCTTTTAGCCTTTCTGAATTTGTTTGGATAAAATAAAAGTCGGTGGCGACTCATGCTTAACCGCGACATTCCGATCGATAAAAAGTCAGTTCACCGTATTACATATATATATATATATATATATATATATATATATATATATATATATATATATATATATATGAGGTTTGCTACAATAGATCCACTTGGTTTTATGAAGGTCTATTTTAGCAACATGCACCTTAAGGTGCATTTAACTACTTTCTAGTTACAACTTGCTAAAAATCACATTGATAAAAATAAACGTGTCTATTGTAGAAAATCTCACATGAGTTTGCTATAATACACCCACTTCTTTTTATGAGAATGTATTTTAGCAACATGCACCTTAAGGTGTATTTAACCATTTTTTTAGTTAAAGTTTGCTAAAGTAGATCTTCATAAAAACAAGTGGGTATACGTTAACAAATTCAAATTCAAATATATATATCAACGGTCGAGATTTCATCGCACACTGTTCACGAATACTCAAAAGCCCAGTACTAGCATGAATCATTATCTTGAGACATAAGAACATATGTTGAGACATTCCTACGAAACATTGCTATTTAGGAGAACGAAATTTAATGCACATTTTTTAAAAGACATATACTCCTCATTTCTACCCGCTTCCACTAGCGTTTAGACATAAGATGGACCTAGTAAAGCCCTCACTCTATGATGTAGGAACAAAGGTTTAGAGGGCAACTGTTATGAACCATTTGCAATATACAATAACAAGTGTTGAAAGAGAAGACACACCGAACAAGTGGAGTCTCATTTATGCTGAGGACACACGATCAAATCCTTCACCGTTGATATTTAATTGAACAACCATTCACCCAAGATGAAGAATCACATGTGAATGATTTTAACTGTCGATACTATAAAAACTAAAAACTAGATCGCGCCATTTCAAATATTTAATTCATTACTATTCTCATACAATTTTCACTCAATAACTAATTTATGTGTTGGAGTAATGCTCATCCTCATTCCACCACAATACATGAAGCCTGCTCCACACCAAGATTTCATTTCACTACTTTACTACACACCAAAACTTTGTTTGGACCATCATCATATAAACTACGTGGTTTTAAAATTTATCTTTATATAAACATTATTTTCAAGCTTTGTCTCTTCATCATGCAACACGAGCACTTTATCAATAGTCAAGATTAACTCACATAATCTCACGTGCAATATATAAAAAGCTTCCCTTCACCTTCATGAAACTCCATTATTTGACTAATAAAACAAAGTCAACAATGTCTCAATTTCCCACTCATCGTCAAATGTTGACCAAATCAAAACCCATAGAACCATTCTTTGCTGAAAAATACAAGCCTGTCCCACTTCATCAACCATTTTAGTACGCCTTTATTTTCTTCGACAATAATAAATATTTTAAAATCTACGAAAAATCTCAGATTCTTAGACCTTAGTAGCTGTTTTCAATGTGAAAAATTTGTCCACATAAATGAATATTTAAAGCAAGTTATACATTAGATTTTATTTATTTATTACCATAGTCTTAAAATAAAAATTTAATTACATCACCTACTCTCTACTTCTCTCTTATTCCAAACCTGCAAGAACAAAGAGATCCTTTCTCCTTCAACCAAAAAAAAAAAAATTAGAAAGAAAAAAAAAACAATGAAGTTTTGATGGAAGACAGAAAAGTTCACACAATCGCTGCTATATCAGTGATTTCCTTAATAATTGTTATCATAGTTTGTCGTGTTTCCTTAAAACTCTCGAAAACTTTCTTCCTAATTTGCGGCGCTTCAATCGCGGTGATTCTCGCTGTCTTTTCATGCATACTCATAAGACACCGTTACAACAAGAGAAGAAAAGTGTTGGAACTACAGTTGAAATCAGAAGGAAGAGAGCTTCGAATCGAGTACAGTTTCTTGCGAAAAGTCGCAGGGATTCCGACAAAGTATCGATACAAAGAGCTTGAAGAAGCAACGGATAATTTCCAAGCGATAATCGGTACAGGCTCATCTGCTTCCGTTTTTAAAGGCATTCTAAACGATGGAACTTCGGTTGCTGTGAAAAGAATCCATGGTGAAGAAAGAGGTGAGAGAGAATTTAGATCAGAAGTTTCGGCTATTGCTAGTGTTCAGCATGTGAATCTTGTGAGACTTTTTGGTTATTGTAATTCTCCGACGCCGCCGAGGTATCTTGTTTATGAGTTTATTCCGAATGGATCGTTAGATTGTTGGATTTTTCCGGTGAAGGAGACGAGGAGACGGAGGTGTGGTTGTTTACCTTGGAATTTACGGTATAATGTTGCTATTGATGTTGCGAAAGCGTTGAGTTATCTTCATCATGATTGTAGATCTAGGATTTTGCATCTTGATGTGAAGCCGGAGAATATACTTTTGGATGAAGATTATAAAGCGCTTGTTGCTGATTTCGGTCTTGCGAAGCTTGTGGGGAAAGACGAGAGTAATATAATGACAACGATACGAGGAACAAGAGGGTATTTAGCGCCTGAATGGTTGTTAGAGCGTGGGATTTCGGAGAAAACTGATATTTATAGCTATGGAATGGTTTTGTTGGAGTTGATTGGAGGGAGGAGGAATGTTTCGAGGGTGGAAGATCCTAGAGATAAGAGTAAGAAAAAGTGGCAGTTTTTTCCTAAGATTGTGAATGAGAAACTGAGAGAAGGGAAACTGATGGAGATTGTGGATCAAAGGTTGTTGGAAAGTGGGAATTTTGATGAGAGTGAGGTGGAAAGGTTGGTGTTTATTGCTTTGTGGTGTATACAAGAGAAGCCAAGGTTGAGGCCTAGTATGGTTGAGGTTGTGGATATGCTTGAAGGACGTGTGAGAGTTGAGGAGCCACCAGGTACTAGAATGATTCTTGTTGATTTGTTGTCTGTTGATGAAGATGCTGGTGATGATAATAATCTAGCGAGGTTGTTGTCATCTGTGTCTACTCATGTTGATTGTACTACATCTACTTATTCTTTAGGATCCACTATTTTGTCTGGTAGATAACATAACATTTTAGTTTCACAATGTTGTTGATTTTGTTTGCAGAAATGTTTTTGAAACATACAAAATGACATCAATTACATTGAATTGTATGTATGTACAATTTCGATTTATATTCTCATTCACTTCTAATTGATTCCAACACAAGGCTGTTCTGTTTGAGTTATTACTTTAGCTTAATAGTATAAATTGCTGTGAATTTTAGTATGGACAAGATGAAAATTTGTCCAATATACAAAAGAAAACTTATAAGTCATTGAAGTAGTAGACAAAAAATTGGATGGGAAAGAGGTAAGATATGCAACTATTGATAAGAGATGTGTGCATGTTTGTTTTTGTGATCATAAGAGATGCATGTAGAATTGGTCAAATGAATCATTTCATTAGTGGTTAAGAATGAAACACATTAGTCCTGCTAATTGTCATAGAATTAATACTACTTGAAGATTTCTATAGTTCTATACCGTGGAAAAATGTTCATTAAGATTATTATACTATTATATGCATGAAATAAAAATATAAGTCCAACAACACTACAAACAGGAATATAATTAAATAAAAACAACACTTATAAGTTGCAAGACTATTCCAAAATATATATTTTACATTCAGCTCGTAACAGTGGTGTCAATATATGAAAGGTCTTCGATGTAGCTGATTAAAGAAAAAAAATATATTATTCAATGTTCAAAACCTTATTAAATAGACCATGTTCAAACAAACTAAACTTTGAAATCTTCTAAGCAACAAAGTCTTATAGGTCATCATTGTGAAAACTATCATTACACTTCCTGCAAATTAATTATTAAAATTAGTACTAAATACCATTTCAGATAATATCATACTTTGAAAACAATAAACATTTGTAGTATTTTAATAAATAATTAAATGTGTTAAATGAGATGGAATCATGTGATTGGTTGGAGGTACACTATCAAACTTTTTGTGATGGGTAGAGAAGTTGTCTCTAAACAGAAATATATTAGAGATAATTCTTACCATATCAATATTTTCATCCCCAATATCATTATTGCCTTCATCATCCTCCTTGTTCATCAGATTTAAAACAATTTGAGTATTAGATAACATGTCCTTATCCCTACGAATACGACATAACTTTTTATTGAGACCGTACCACAAACGCCACAATTAGTCTCTCGCAAACTAAAATCAGCGACCATTTTATAGAATCCTACTCTATCAAATCCTTCGGCTAGGATAACCAACAAACCATAAATCTTGGAATTCCAAATCCCAATTTTTCTCATGCTATTTCTTTAAAATTTATGGTTAAATAAATATATCCGGGTCCCTATAAATATCGCATAATTCAATTTTAGTCATTCTAAAAAATTTCTTCAACTATTGGTCTTCTTAAAATTTTCCATCCACAATTTTTGTCTCTGCGCTCTATTTGCTCAATTGCTTTAACAGAAGTTGATGTGACACTTAATTTAAAAAAAAATAATTAAATTGCGAGAGTTTTAAACCTCTTCTAAACAAATCCAAAAAATTCATCCACAAATTTCTCATTGTACTTGCTTAAAAATCCTCGACATTGAGTCTTGAATCTTCTTCCACTAAAATCTTAACTTGACACTTTCAACAACAACAACAATGAAAGACAAGAAGAAACAAAAAAATAGCATGGAAACGATAGAAAATAAATAACCTCATTTGGTTTGTGTGTCAAATCTTCTCTAAAGTAACATCTTTATATTAGGGTGGACAATTTTTAGTGGAACGATTCAAACCGACTGACTTATTGTAATTTTTGTGCAAACGATTCAGATTGGATCGGTGTCAGGTTAATTCAGTTGTTTAATTTGAATAGTATAGGGTTAATTCAGTCAGTCTCAGATAATTATTTTAGATCTGTCGGAAACCTAACCTGACCGAACTCAACTAATATTTAATTTTTTTTATTACTATATATTAATACATTTTAAAAATGGAGTTGTTGTGATATTATCATATTTATAATTTAATAATGACATTGTTTATTCACAAAGAATATAAGAAAATGCAATACAAAATTTTGATTGTTATTTACTTTGTGGTTTAAAATATCACAATGATCAAATTAATGTCAAATGATATTGAAAATATTGTCATGTAATAATAATTTTTTTCAATAATAATAAAAATATAAAACTATTCTAAAATTTGACTTATTTTTTTAAAAATTAAAAAATAAATGTTATTGAATTTTATAAGAAATAATTTTTATAGATTTAATTTTATAATTATTAAATCGATTAAATCCACCTGATTTATCCGATGAATCAATCTAACTGAATCCACATAAAACCAAAATTTTATCGGTCAAACCATCCGATGAATCAATCTAACTGAATCCACATAAAACCAAAATTTTATCGGTCAAACCAACCGATTGTCTAACCCAATATAACTCTAACTAACCTATTGTCCATCCGTACTTTATACACTTCACAAAGTTGTTCATTAGTTTTTGGCAGTGGTAGCTTTCTGTTCTTAAAAGCCACAACAATAACCTGCATCACACAATAATAGATCGTAAATTAGTGAATTCAGGAATTATTTCTAACATGAATAATCCTTAAAATTGAACTTTGACCAGGAATTTTGATACGCTAAAATGATTTAGCAAGAGCAAGTGTAACAAAACCAATGGAAGAATAATGCCAAGCTTTTTTTGTGCTAAATCAAACAACACCAGTAACTCCACATGGTTCTGGGTGTAAATTTTTCAATGCAGATTGAATTGTTATCATTAACAAAGCCTGTACAACTCAAATTCTGCAAATCAAAACATGCACACTACATGTTCGACAAAATGACTGACCCAATTAGCTTTTGTTTTTATGTATAACCTAGAGTGATCCAAAAAGCAAATATGTGGTTAACCTGTTGAAGTAAGTATCTGAGATGAAACCACCAACAAGTGATAGCAAGAAAGTTGAGCCTATGAAATTTGTTAGAGTGCTTAAAAGCTTGAATGATCAAAATGCATCACTCCATAAAAGTATAAAACTAAGTTCACCATGTTTGCACCAAAACTCATGTTATCCAATGTTGACTAAACTGCATCAACAATGAAGAAAAAAATGGTTATAGATGAAAAACCATCAACAAGGTTGTTTTTTTATGCAAGGTTGTTTCCTGATGCAAGGTTGTTGTTTAATGCAAGGTTGTCGTTTGCACAGTGACACATGAAGAAACAGAAAGGTTGTTTGATGCAAGGTTGTTGTTTTGTAAGCAAGGACAAAAAATTTATGTAAGTTTGGTTCTTCCTCCCTCTCTTAGACCGAACCACAAATCAACAACCACCCATGTTTCCTTCTTTTTCTCAACTCTTTCTTCATGACTCGCTAACTCGCTTTATGTATCTTAATAGAAACCTTATTGGTGATGCACACCATATGGTTAGGGTGGGAAAGCTAGCAGGTTCAAGAACCTGGTTAGGTTGTATCCCAGCTGAGTCCGTTTCTAACTGTTGTATTCCTCTTTTGGTTTCTTTTATCTAATGAAACATCATCCATTTCAAAAAAAAAAAAACAACTTTCGTTTCTTTTTTTGTTGTTGTTGGAAGTGTTGGTTAAGGTTTTAGTGGAAGAAGATTTGAGACTTGAATGATGAGAAGGATTTTGAAGGTATTGTTGAAGGAGGATGAATTTTCCTGGTTTGTTTTTCATTAGAGCTAATAGACTCCAGAGACTAAAATTGTGGATGAAAAACTTTAAAAAAATCATTATTCAAAAGAAATTTTTATAAGAATTAAAACTAAAATTCGTTTATTTATAAGGCCAAAAAACATATTTAACGCTTGAAATTTGTCATGCTGGATCATCTTTCTATATGCTTGCTTACATATGACCGTACATTTCATTTACATAAGTATGGTTTTGCCATGTCTTTAAATAAATTAATATACCAACTATCACTTTCTATTTCAAATTTTCAATATTTGGTATCCATTTACTATCAACTATACTGAACAAACCAATTAATGATTGGTGGTAAGGTTTGTTTTTATTCTAAACTTAACACCAACGATAGCATAGATTAATTATTACTAATATTTTAAGAATATACAACTTTTTAGATTGTTAACATTCAATGTACTTATCGTAACACAATAATAAGTAATAGAAGTGTCATCTATGTAAAGTAACAAAATTTATAAAATTTACACGGTATCAATATTAGTGGTTTCTAAAACTGCTCTACATTTTTCTTCTTGAACATTTTATCCAGCCACTATCGTATACACTTTCCAATTGTTCTATAACCTGTTATCCCCTTAAACACTGTGACACACCAGTGTGCACCAACATATATTTCCACCATATTCCTTTCCATGCGCTGCCACCAAATCAGCGTGTGAGAGCTGGTAACTGTCTCTCTCGCCGGTATCTAAACGCTTCTAGATTAATTCTATTGAGTAATTAATTGTAGACATCATGTGATTGTGTTAAACAAAATGAATAAACAATTCAAGTACAAAATTATAACAAAATAAATGCATGGCCTATGTTAATTTCTACATGCTACAAAGTATTATGGCTTCATGTCTTGGTAGGAAATCGCAGTCATATGGCATTTGCATGCTTTTCGGAGATCACTGAAAAAAATATTTGAGTTTGTTGTTGTAATTAACTTTTAAATTGAGAGGTGACATTAACAAAGACGTCTTCTCCGCAAGGAATGGTGAGACCGCCCATTGGATGATTAAATCCAAATTCTTCTTCAGCTTTACAAAGAAATTGTTGAAAAGCAGGTTGATGCAAATATGATATTGGAACAACAAATCTCTTCTTGTTCTCTTCTCCAACATATACTGCTAAATATCCTTTTGGTATATTATTAGCTGACAATACTTTTTTGCCTTTGGAAAGTGTGCGGAAGAGGATATGCATCTTAGCTTGAATTATCATTGGCAAAAGAAATGCCATTATTTCTTTAGAGAAGTTGAAAACAAATTTTTTGAAGAAAAAGGACTAGTTGGTGGAAAGTGAGAAAGTTTGATGAAGAATTTTTTTGGATGCTACATGTATATATAGAGACAAAAAGATAAACTGTGGAAGCGACAGAATCAACTAAACTAAAGACTAGATATATATCATTTTGGTTTCTGTGGTTCAAATTCAATATTTTGTTAAGAAATTGGTTGTGATTTTGACATTAGACATATAAATAGAAAACATTTGCCTAACAATTTGGTTGTTTATGCAGGAGCTTTCCTCTAGGCAAGGAAACATGCATGTACTGTAGACAGAAAATCTAGATTCAATTAATTGATATATTTTTTAGCATTCTTATATTAGATAAGAGCAAATTAATTGTTGAAGTAGCAAGATATGGTTGAATTTTTGGAATATATATTTGTTAATGATTTCATGCCTTAATGAGACGGGTGTTGGCTCCTTAACTTTTAGAGTTCAATTTTGAGACTAACTCAAGTTCTATAAATCAGGTTGAGAGAATGTTTATAAGCGATCTCTTAGTTTATTTTGCAGGCTTATTTTTTTATATAATTTCGTAAGAATCATGTTAAGAGTCTCGTATCTCATAATATATAGTTAGAATATATGTTTATAAATGAGGACAATCATAACCTTACAACAATTTTGTAAAATAAAGAGTTAGGTATAACTTCAATTCCAAGATGATATTAGAGTACAAATCTAATTCTTCGTCCAAGAGACAACTTTATTCAAATTTTCCGTCTATCAAAATCTCTTTGTTCGAAATGCCTCTACACGTTGTCCTTCTCTTGTGTGTTCGCCAACGCGTGTGACTTACGTGCCCCTCTCTAGAGATCAGTTTCTGGTGTCGTTTGTTGCAATATGCATCGTATTCATCTTTCATATTAGGACCATTTATTAATTTGTGGGTCTTGCATTTAAAGGGCGTTTAAGTTATTTCCTTATCTCAGGCGGGTCAGTTCGTAGTTCGTAGTTGTTTCAGTTTGTCCACATATAAACTATAGGTAATTCAATATTTTTGCAATTCACACTTATTTATTTGTTGTAATTGGATTATTTTTCTTTGTCAAAACATCATGTCTTCACACGACTCTCCAAAAATAGTGTTGTTAAGGGTGATCCTACGAAAAAGATCTTAAAAGTTGTGTGTGTTTCAATGAAAATTCACTATTACCACATAAAATTTTAATGGTAATAAAAGCGACTTGAATTGTTATTCTTCTATTGGGTTATAGTTTTTAATTCAAAGTCTCTTAAACCATCTTACCAAGAAGACTCGAATATTAATGCCCACGTTGAAAGTATTGAAGGGTAATATAATATTTTTGTATGTTGCTTATGTGGTCGTAGTTTTCTGTGTATAAATAGACTAGTAGTAACTGTATTTAAATCTAATCATTTTTCTTCAGCTTTTGTAGCCGTCATTGCAAAGCATTAAATATAATAATCCTTTTTCTTTCATCACCTTGTGTACTAACAATTGGTATCTAGAACTATGGTTCATATCCACAGCGATACGCGAGAAACAAGAGCGAAATAGTGACGTGTTGTGTGATTGCTTTTGTTTCTTGAATTCGTGTTGAATCTTGAAAGGAATCGTAACAAAATCACATTTTCTAATTCTGTGGGATTGGAAAATACTGTGTTTGGTGAGATCTGAGTGACTTGCACAAGGTTATAGATGAACGAAAACGGTAATCTGAACACCAAACTTCCAGCGTTTGATGGTAAGAACTACCATTGTTGGAAGATTCAGATATATGTGTTGTTTGGCGCTCAAGATGTTCTTGATCTTGTCAACGATGGTTATGTTTCAGTTGCACTTCCATAAAATGCAACTGATGCGCAAAGAAATGCTCAGCGTGACCTGAGGAAGAAAGATTAAAAGGCATTGTTCTTCATCCATCAGTGTGTGGATGGGAACGTGTTTAAGAAAATTGTTGACTCGACGACGACGAAGGATGCGTGGGACACATTGGTCAGATGTTACAGTGGTGATGCATCAGTGAAGAAGGTGAAGCTTCAGTCCCTGAGAAAGCAGTATGAGAATCTCAACATGAAGAAAAACGAGAAGGATTCTGAGTACATCTCTAGAGTGATTCTGATCACTAATGAGATGAAAGCGTATGGAGAAACCCTTTCTGAACAAGTAATCATTGAGAAGATATTGAGATCGCTTACCCCTCAATTTGATTACATTATTGTAGAAATTTAACATTCTAAAGATCTGGATACCATGAGAATAGAAGAGCTACAAAAAAGTCTAGAGGCGCAAGAGTTGCGTATGACTGAAAGAACTTCTGAGAGGGAAGTTGAGCAGGCTCTGAAAGTTTCTTTTGCCAAGAAGGACCAAAAGCATTCTTAGTCAGAAGCCAAAAATAGACGTGGTGATAGATTCTAGAAGTCAGAAACCTCTACTTCTGATGAGAAGAAACATCATAAGGGGAAGGAGAAGTTTGACAAGAAGAAGGTTCAATGTTATTGTTGCAAGCAGTTTGGCCATTTTGCTAAATATTGCTGGTCAAATAAGGGAAGGAAATCATAAAAAGCAAATATAGCCAGAGGAGATTCTGATGATGAACCTGTTCTATTGATGGCTTATGAGTCTGATGGAAGGTGTTTGGTAGATTAGTGGTATATGGACACTGCCTGTTCAAATCACTTGACCAGAAACAAATAATGGCTGATAGAGTTTGACTCCAGAAGGAGATCAAAGATCAGATGTGCCGATGATAAGTACCTTAATGAAGAAGGTATGGGAAATGTCAAAGTTAAAGTGAAGAATGGGAAGACTGTTCTGATCAAGGATGTTTGGTATGTTCCTGGAATTAAGAGCAATCTGATGAGTGTAGGTCAACTCATTGAGAAAGGTTTCTCAGTTGTCATAAAGGACAATCTCTTGAAGTTGTATGATTCCAATCAAAATTTGACTATGGAATATGAACCAAGAGGCAACAGAACATTCAAGGTGAATGTGGAGACAGTTGAAACAGAATGTCTTAGTACAGAAGAAGCTGAAGATGATAGTAAGCTATGACACAACAGGTTGGGGCATCTGAACTACAGAAGCCTAGGGCATATGAGTTCTAAGAAGCTCGTGTGTGGAATTTGGAAGATTATGAAGCCTGAGAAGTCGTGTGAGGTATGCATGAAAGGAAATCAACCCAGATTTCCATTTGTGTCAGAAGTAGCCCCAAGAGCAAAGCATGCTTTTGGAGTAGTGCATTTTGATGTGTGTGGACAATTTCCAGAACCTTCACTTAGAGGAAACAAGTATTTTGTGTCTTTTGTGGATGAGTTCACAAGAATGACGTGGGTAACACTCATTAATTTTAAGCATGAGGTGTTTACCGAATTCCAAAAGTTCAAGGTGAAGACTGAGAAACAGAATGGTCAGAAATTGCAACATCAACGTATATGCTAAATAGGTGTCCAATAAAGAAGATGAAGGAAATTATTCCTTTAGATAAGAAAAGTGTTGGACATCTGAAGGTGTTTGGTTCTGTATGCTACAAACATGTTCCAGAAGTTAGAAGACATAAGTTGGATGATAGAAGCAAAATGATGTTAATGATGGGGTACCATAGTACAAGTGCGTGCAAGCTTTATTGTCCAGAAACTAATAAAGTTGAATTCAACATAGACGTCATTGTAAAAGACTCAGAAGCATGGGATTGGATCTAGTCTCAATCCATTTCTGAAGATAAGTCAGAACTTGAAAGTACTGAAGAAGAACTAGAGTTAGAAGATGATTATGGAGACTCTGAAGATGAGTTAAATGGTGAATTGAATTCTGATTCATATTTTGAAGATGGTTCAGAATATGGTGGTGATCATGCTTTTGGAGGGAAAACTCTGAAGACGTAGGTTTTGGAGGATAAGCTTCTGAAGAAGATCATGTTTCTGGTGGTAATTATGACTTTGAAGTTGGAATTTCTAAAGAAAGAGCTTCTGAAGACAGCCAGTTTCTGAAGGTGGTCAAGCATATGATATTGTTCAAAGGCCACAAAGAATTAGACGAATACCAAGAAGGTTTGGAGAGTTTGACATGTTGCAAAACACTGAAGTAGACTCTGAAGGAGAAGTTGTTCAGTGTGCCATGTTAGTAGACCCTGGACCTATGGATATTGAAGAAGACCTTAAGAAGAAAGTATGGTTGAATGCCATGAAAGAATAACTTGAAGCTATAGAAATAAACAAGACTTGGGAGTTTATTAAGCTTCCAAAGGAGAAGAAAGCCATCAGTGTTAGATGGGTTTTCAAGATAAAGCTTGAGCCAGATGGATCAATTGACAAGCACAAAGCAAGGCTAGTGGCTAGAGGTTTTCTTCAAAAACCTTGGCTAGATTAATTTGAGGTGCTTGTAGCTACACATAAAACAATCAGACTGGTGATTGCTTTAGCTGCAAATAAGAATAGGCCTCTTATGTATCTGGATGTGAAGTCTGCATTTCTGAACGGTCTGTTACAAGAAGAGGTATACGTGTCACAACCTCCTAAATTTGTGAAAAGGAATCTGTAATGGATGATGTACACGTTACATAAAGCCCTGTATGGATTGAAGCAAGTGCCCATAGCTTGGAATCTAAAGATTAATTCATTTTTCAAGAAACAAGGGTTTCAGAAATGTGAGATGGAATATGGTGTTTATGTACAACATTCTGGAGGAAATATGTTTCTGATTTGTCTCTATATTGATGACATATTACTGACAGGTAGATGTTCTGAAGAGGTATTTAACTTCAAGAAGATTACGATGAATGAGTTTGAAATGAATGACCTAAGAAAGTTGGTATACTTTCTAGGAATGGAGGTATTATACTCTGAGAAGGGTTTAATTTTGCATTATCTAAAGTATGAACTTGAGCTTCTATAGAGATTTAAGCTACATAATCGTAAGAGTGCTGTCACACCTTGAAACACCAATCATAAATTGGATTCTAATTCTGAGGGTGAGACTGTGGATGCTACAAACTTCAAACGGTTGGTTGGTTCTCTAAGGTATTTGTGTAATACCATACCTGATATTTTCTATGCAGTTGGAATGGTTAGTAGGTTCATGAGTAAATCTAAGTGGCCATATTTCTTGGTGTTCCAAGAAGCAGCATGTTGTTGCACTATCAACGTGTGAAGCTGAGTACATTGCAGGTGATGTAGCTGCATGTCAAGATGTTTGGCTTCTGAACCTACTGCAGGATCTGAAGATCAAGGTAGATAAGCCTCTAAGTTTGATGATTGATAATAAGTCTGAAATCAATCTTGCCAAGAACCCAATGCTGCATATGCGAAGCAAGCACATTGAGACAAAGTATCATTTCTTGAGAAATCACGTCCATAATGGAATATTGAAATTTGTGCACTATAGCACCCAGAAGCAGCTGGCAGATATTTTGACAAAGGAGATCAAGACAGATCAATTTCTCCACTTATGTGGCCCTAGTTTTCTGTGTATAAATAGACTAGTAGTAGCTGTATTTAAATCTAATCATTTTTCTTCAGCTTTTATAGCCGTCATTGCAGAGCATTAAATATAATATTCCTTTTTCTTTCATCACCTTTTGCACTAACAGAAAGATGATTGTGAATTAGCTTATTGTCAACTTGTATCGTTGTTGAGTAATTTTATTGGGTCAAAGATGATGACACATTTTCATATGTATAGGAAATATATTAAGGTTTGGTGGAAGGGTAAAAACCTTTATGTTAATGATATTTAAAGAATGTAAGAGTGTGTCTACAACTTGAGTACTCTTTAGATGACCGAAAAACTCTTATCTTAATGTTTAGCTTGTACTCTACCTATTATTGATGGCTTTAAAGTTATTCCAGTTAGTGCAGATATTAAGAAAGTATTGGAACAAGGCGTTAGGATGATCACTCAATCAATTTATCTATACAAAAATATAAGCAAATAAACTTTTATTATTTAGACGAGATGTACAACACAATATCTGACACAATATATATGACAAGATAAATACGTAGCAGACAAAATTTAGGAAAATAAGAAATAACACGGGAATTGGTAACTCAGTTCGGTAAAAAAACACCTACGTTTGGAAGGCGTTAATCCAATGAAAGGAAATCCAATTTTAATAGTCAAAAGTACAAATTAGTCTTAGTTGAATACTCATAGTTTAATGCCTTTTTCCTAATACTTCTCGTGAATTTCTATTCATAACTCCCTATAGAAAGAACTTCACTCCTAATAGTCATAAGTATAATTGCTCTTATCTGAAATCACTTCGTCTAGTGCCACATTATTAATACTAGTGCCACTTTCCTAATACTACCCATGAAGATTCGATCAGGACTCCCCCTGAATCTGAGACACCTCTCACTTTCACTTGAGCTCACTCCCAAGAGTTTATTCATTTACCAATATGAAAGATAAACTCTAATACAACTCAAAACTCTTTTTGCCTAATGGATATTTAAAGCACATGAATAGAGAGTGCAAAATACAACAACAAAAAAAGACTCAACTAAAACAAAATTCTCCTAATGAGTAGATATTTTCTCTTGAGGTTTGAGTCTTTACAAACGAGATTTCCTCCTTCTATAGTAGCACGAATTTCAGCTCCAAAATCTTGTAGATTCTTCATCTTGAATACGACTGATCTTCTAAAAAGCACAAGAGATCAATCTTTAATAATGTTGATTTCTAATATTGATTGGTCACTTCCAAAATTAATATGAATCTATAAATCAATCTTGTTGCATTTGATTCAGATCATATCTCCCAAAAACTATCATAAATAATCAAATCTTTATTATGAAGATTGAGATCCTCGATTGATACAAATCTTGAACAAATAAGCACTTCAAATGTAATCTTGCTAAAATTAGATCTTTTACAAATTCAAACTCATTCTAACACACTTGTATTTTTAATATAATCGAAAAGGAAGAAAATCTTAAAAGGACAAGATATACTTCAATTTATCTCACTCTGCAAGTAACCGTTAGACAGATGTCTCACAGATCATGAAATATTTGGCTGACATCTGTCCATGTAACACAACTATGAATCTTGAATAAATAAAATAAAATATTTACTTGATATAAATAAAAATTCCAACTTCTCAAGTAAATTATTCAAAATAAATCTCTTGCAAAAACTTAACTACATATTAAATCATCTTTAATAGAGATTAGAGATTTTTTCATTAAGTGCAGATCCAAATCTTCTAATTAAAAACAAATCCAATAAGATCTCTTCATGGAATATAAATCTTCAATAAATATCTTGCATATCAATTTCAATAAAAAATCTTGAATATGATAAATCTGAACGAGATCTTCCTCCAAAGCATATTCAAATAAATCTTATCTTCAATGCAAATCTAATCAAATCAAATATTTGTATTTAAATCAAATCCAAATATTTTTAATTAAGTCATATCCAATTAAATCTTCTTCAACCTTTATGGATTATGATTTAATAAAATATTTTTCCAAACTGATTTCGATTAACAAACTTCTTCAAAAATTAAAAATCTCATGATACAAGAATTAATACGAGTTTTCTAACCAAATGCCAAAGCGATCAATTAATGAAAATGAGCAGTTTGTGCACCAAGATGTCACACAACATATTTGCAGAAATCTTTCTTAGCAAGTTTCTTACATCCAAGTCTTTCTGTCAAGAAACTTTAGCAGAAACTTGGAGTTGAACAAACTTGAACATTGAACAAACCTGAACAAGCTCTTGTAATAACCTCTAGAATCAAACACATAACTAAATGAGCCAAGATGTACTCCATAAATTTCATGATATCTTGATTTCCATTTTGCCTATAGATATATGAGGAGGGATCAAATTACACCCGAAGAGTTACACCATGAGTTACACTCGCTTAATAACTTCATATCAGATCAATATTTTTTAAAATCAACCGTTGGATTGAAGTATACTATTATATAGATCATACCTATAAAGTTTGATATTAATCAATAATGATTTGTTATACCATCAAGATATCCAAAGATTAACCTTAAAATAAACTTTCATATAACATTAATTTTGATGTAATTCAATGACATCGTAAATCATTATAGATTAATTTCAAACTTTATAGATATGATTGATATGATAATATGTTTCAATCCAACGGTTGATTTTAAAAAATATTTATTCGAAATGAAGTTATGAGCGAGTGTAACTTGTGGTGTAACTCTTCAGGTGTAATTTGATATCTCTTATATATATATATATATATATATATATATATATATATATATATATATATATATATATATATATATATATATATATATATATATATTATGAATGTTGGAATTCAATTGGAAGATCCCTGCCCCTTGAAAATATTGATATGAATGTTAGAGTTCACTTGGAAGATCCTTGCCGCCTTAAAAAGGGCAATATGAATACAGGAGTTCCACTGGAAGATCCTTTCCACCATGAGAAGGGTAATAAGAATGTTGTACTTTCAATGAAAGATCATTGTCGCCTTAAAAAGAGAAATATGAATATCGGACCTCCATCGGAAGATCATTGCCGCCTCAAAAAGGACAATATGAATGTTGGAGTTCCACTAGAAGATCCTTGCCACCTTGAGAAGGGAAATTTAAATGTTTGACTTCCACTAGAAGATCCTTGCCCCCTTGAAAAGAGGAATATGAATGTTGGACTTCTACTTGAAGATCATTTCTACTTCGAAAAGGGTAATATGAATGATGGACTTCTACTAGAAGATTCTTTCCACTTTAAGAGAATCAATATGACTGTTGAACTTCCATTGAAAGATTATTTCTCCGTTGAAAAGAATAATATGAATATTATACTTCCACTAGAAAATCCTTGATCTCTTAGCAGAGGGTAGTACAAACGTTATCCTTATAAGAGAACTTGAGTCTCGCCTAAGGGACTCAACTAAAAGCCTCGCATAAGGGACTCCATTAATTTCTTGCACGAGGGATTCAACTATAAACTCGCCTTAAGGACGCAACTAAAGTCTCTCCTAAGGGATTTAACTACAGTCCCGCTTAAGGGACTTAACTAAAGTCTCGTCTAGAGGACTCAAATAAAGTCTCGTCTGAGAAACTTAACTAAAGTATAGCATGAGGGACTGGATTAAAAGTCTTGCGTGAGAGACTCAGTTGAAGTCTAGGAAGAAAAACCAACCTCTATCCATGTTGAAGTATTCTATTTAAGAGCATCTACGGGTATTCACATACAGGAAGAAAAGTTAAAACACTTCTACATTTACAAGCTCTCGTGCTTGAGAGACTGTGTAATGATATATCTTAAAAGGGGATCCACGGAGGGACAGGCAGAGACAAGGGACCTGACTGAGTCCACAACGCCTCTTTGGTCGTTTGTTTTCTAGTTCAAGCACATATTTACTAGATATGCCACCCTGTCTATTGATCATGTCGTCTCCCTTTGGGTATAGTCGCCCGATATGGGGAAGTGGGGAAATGACGTTTCTCTATTCCTTAACAATAAATAAATATTCATTTCACCACGTTATAAAAAATAATGGGGG
Organism: Vicia villosa; assembly: GCF_029867415.1. Classification (NCBI taxonomy): domain Eukaryota; kingdom Viridiplantae; phylum Streptophyta; class Magnoliopsida; order Fabales; family Fabaceae; genus Vicia; species Vicia villosa. The sequence goes on along the minus strand of NC_081180.1, from coordinate 35,487,100 downwards.
GATAACTGTCCACCCATGCACCTTCTTAATAGCGATTGCTATTCCCAAATAAACTAGGATCTAGGCTTAAGACTGCTATAAATACCTCGACGATAGAGTTGAGAAAGGAATCTCATTCTCACACAAAAAACCACATATACAGAGTTTTTCAGCCCCTACATGAGCTATCTCTCAATTCCACAAATACCTTAAAACCTCAAACCATCCTTAATCAATAAGAGTTGTCACATATTATATTTAAGGAAAAATACCCTTTTTAGTCCTTTATCTTTACTTCCAAGTTCATTTTGGTCTTTTAACTTTTAAAAAGACCAATGCAGCCCCTTATGTCTTCAAATAGTATCATTTAAGTTCTTTCCGTTTAATTCTCACTAACGGCGTCTATGTTTGCACACGTGGCATCTGACATGATATTTGTTTGCACGCGTGGCATATGACGTGGTACATGTGTATCACCAAAGTCATCAAAAATCCAAGAAAAAGTCCAAAAATTTGACTTCATCATGGATTTGAAACTAGACCATCTTGATTGTAAAATCAACCTAATTACCACTAAACTATTTCACATTTGATGTTTTAATTTACAAATTAGAAATATATTTACATTTCCATTTCTGAATCATACATAATCCAACACCGTGCATGTTGTTCCCAACAATCATTAGCATGCTATGACACAGGAGTGCCAACTAGGGGTGCTCGCGGTGCAGTTTGGGCGATTTTGACGAAAAAAATCATCTGAACCGCAAGAGAAAAAATAGTGCGGTTTGGTTTGGTTCGGTTGGCTTTTAAAAAAAATCCGAACCAAACCAAACCAAACTAATGCGGTTTGGTTCGGTTCGGTTGGTTCGGTTTTTTACAAATATTTTATTGAGCCATACATACACATATAGATGATAACATAATTTTGTATTTATACATTCATACACTATCAAATAACAACAAAACTCGTCATATTTTGACAACAATTTTCCATTTAATATGTAAAAATTAAATTAGACAGAAGTGAAATATTAAACATAAAATAATAGCATAAAACAATATAAAAATTATTATAACAAAAAAAAATAGAAGAGACGAAAGATTAGTGAAAGTGAAAAAGAAAAAAAGTGTTGAGAGATTAGAGAAGAAGATATACGATAAAAACGAAACTGAAATACAGAACATTTACATAAAAATGAGAAGGTGAAAAAGAAAGAATATAAGAGAGTAGAGATTATAGAAGAAGAGGGAAGATGTATGTGGCAAAGAAGGTGCGATAATGTTATTAGAGATTTTAGAAGATCGGGACTGAAATTATATGTGTAAGGATGAGAAAATTGTTCGTAAGCATAATGCTAATGTATAATAAGTTTAAGTTTGGGTTGGATGTGAGTTAGTAAAATTTAGGTTGGAACATAATGCGGTTTGATTCGGTTTGGTTCGGTTTACAAAATACAAACCGCAAACCGAACCGAACCGTGCGGTTTTGTAAAAACTGACCCAAACTAATTCGAACCAAATGCGGTTTTTTGCGGTTTCGGTTTGGTTTGATTTGGTGTGCGATTTTCTATTGGATTGGTTTGGTTTTAATCACCCCTAGTGCCAACCATATATCACCCATACACCAACCATCTAAATTTGAAGTTGAGAATAAAATGTGAAAATTACTTGATATATGGGCGGCTACAATAATCTAAAAAGTACTTCAGTCTATCCTCTATGTCGGGTGGGTGACGATCCAATATAATGACAAGTGAAGTTCTTGTTTGTTGTACTTGTTCATACTTTTAGAAGTCAAACAAATACTGCACGGAATATGCATTTTAACAATTTTAACAAAAATATGTATTTTCATAATAAAATCCCCAATATATACAAATCAAATAATTGATTGAAGGATTTTTTCACCCAAAATTTATCCATCTAACTTCAATAATTCTGCGAATATAGATGATTTGATTTCAGATATTCAGCTCAAAACTTTTAGGCTATGTTTGGGAGTTTGGAGAGGAGGGGAGGGGAAGGCTTCCAAAAATGAAATTTTAAAAAAATATAAAAAAATATTTGACATTTTTTGAAAAAATGATTTTGTTTAGAATGATAAAAGAGTCATTATCATAACTAAATTTTTAATTTTCAGAATACTATAACAACCTAAAAGATATTTGGAAAATTTATGTAAACCCTTCAAAACCCTCTTTCAATACAATTTTTGAGTTTCCCCATTTTATGGGATTTTTGGTGTTATGAATAAACTCAAACCCTCCAAAACCCTCCTACCCAAAATCTTTTTATCATTTTCACCCAATTCTTTCTATTTTTCAAAGCCTTCCCCTCCCTTCCCCTCCAAACTCCCAAACATAGCCTTATAAAGATTTATCTGCGAAATACATGAAAGAATTGAAAGGAAGAACACTTTTTTTTTAATTTCAGATTTAATTAGTGTGTTAAGCTTCTCCATGAGTTTGCCATTTATAAATTGGATTTTTATTTAATAACACACCACCTTTTAAATGTTTTTAATAGATAATCCAAACAAATCAGCCATAAGAGTTGCTCCTATCAGGTATGGAAATGTTAATATATTTCTAATTTGTAAATTAAAAGAATAAATGTGAAGTAACTTAGTGGTACTCAAGTGTCAAATGAGAAACCAAAAAATCTATTGTTAGCGGTTCCTTGCATTAGAATTTTAACTTTTGAAAAAATAAATAGTATGGATCATTTATATTTTACTAACAAAGTTTTTTGAAATTTTGTCTTTTATGTTAACAAATTTGTAACATTTATGTGATTTTTATTTGTTGAATCTGATAAAATCGGCTAGGAAATGGATTGATTGTGAGTTTGATAGTAAAAATTTGTGTAGGCATTTGAATATGCTAAAGTCGGTTGGGAAATGAATTGAGTGTGAGTTTGATATATGTGAATTTGTGCAAGTATTTGAACATGTTAAAGTTGGGAAATGAATTGATTGTGAGTTTAATACAGGTAAATTTTCTCCACTTGTCTAACTTTTATTTATGAGTTTCATTGTATATAATAACTCTTTGAGATTGGCCTCAGTTGAAATCCTTGTTTTAAGACCTTTAAATTTAAATTTAAATTTTGTTATAAAAGATTGTTTCACAATAAAATGTATCGAGATTCAAAACTATCCCAAGCAATATTTTCAAATTCACTTTTCAATTTTTTTTCATAAAACTCTTTTTATTTCTTTTAAACAAAATATTGCACCTGTTTTTTTAAAGTGGTATTGCCCGGACTCTGTAAGATCGGTATATTTTATTTTTTTAAATAAAATTATTGATTTTAATTATATATTAAAATTTCTTTATTTAGTAAAGTATTTATTTTTATTAAATTTTAATTTATTATTCTACAACTTTATTTAAATAACTGGTAAAAAATTTATATTATTAAAATCAAAATTCTACCTTATATTCTAATTTGTTTATTTAGTATTAAAATAAATACTCTTAGCGTTTGAATTATTATTGAAATCAATATTTTGGTTATTTTATTTTGTAGATAATTTATTTATTTTTATTTTTAATAAATATAAATTCAACATTTATTTTGAGTTTTTTATTTTAATAATATAATCAATAAAATAAACTAAAACTAAATAAAAGTCATGTATAATTAATTGATTGGTAATTTTCAAAAGTTAAATTAGTTAATTATGTTAATTTTTAACTTTAAAAATCTAACGGTGTACTAATATTAGTTGTGTTCTACAATTTTTTTATTACTTTATTAATCTTAGTTATTTGATCTTTCTATGAAAAAAATATTGTTATAATTTGGTGGACTACAATATCTAAAAGTGAATATTCAACATTTTTTCTTTTAATTTCTTCATTTTGTTTTCTTCTCTTTTTCTTGATCTTCATCTTTGTTTATTAAACTTTCACTACCTTCAATTCAAAATCTAAAAATTTAAAAATATATTATTAAATTTTTTTAATTATTTAAAAATAAGTGTATATTGAATAAAATCATATTTGAAACCTATAAATTGAAAGATAGGTAAATCAAATAAATTAAGTATCCTAATAAAATTCATTGATGGAATGCACATTATATTACACAAAATTGACTTCTATAAATAAGCTATGACTTTTAGAAATAAGCTATTGAGTAGCTCCAAAAATAAAATAAAATAGCATACAAGAAAAAAAAAACAAAACAAAAAAACTACATGAAATAGAATAAGAAATGAATTTGATTATTTGAAACTGGAATAAGAAATCAATAAATTCAATGACAAGTTGGATTTTTAGAAATTTATTTAAAATTAATTAAAACAATTAATTAGATTTTATTCTCATCACCTCAATCCAAAAAGCTTATAGTTATGAAGTTTGTAACACTCAATTTAATATAATAAAAACAACGAATACATGTTGCAATTTCAAGATATCTTAGATATATAAAGAAAGTGTAAAATTGTGGGCTAAAGAGATGGTATAAAAGTCACTTAATTTATTTTTAAATTTGATTAACTTAATTTCAAATAAATTTTTGTAATAATTAATAATTAATCATTTATTTTATAAAATAATATTGACTAAAATTATAATGATATAGATAATAAAAAATTATTTAGTCTCATGTCATCAATGTCATGTATTAAAGTTTTTTTTCAAGGATAAAATTGTTTAAAAATAAAGTAAGAGATTAATTTCGTGTAGGACATAATAGGAGAACCAGAATTATAATTTAGCCATAAATAAAAAAAAACAAAAATATGAAAAAAGTTAATAACTCGTGTATATACCAATTCTGTTTTATATTTATTTTATTACATGTTTTATTTTTTATCGTTTGAAAGAAAATATCTAAAAAATGTAGTTTTAATCTTTTAATTTAATTCATCTTTATACTTACAATCGTTTTATTTTAATCACAAAATGTAAAAATATCTTTTATTTCGATTACTAATCTTTAATAATTTTATAAAATAATAAAGTAAAATATTTAAAAACTAAGTTGTACTAATTCTATTTTAACTAAATTAACAATTATAAAAAAATTTAAATATAAAAATTTAATTAAAAATATCGAAAACATATAATTAGCGATAATTCTTTATCCTTTTTATAATAATATTGTCGCACGCTCACGAAAAAAAATGACAGAAATCAACAGCGTCGTCACCGAACTTTATCTATACCAATCAAGGGAAGGGAAAATATTGAGAAAACCCGAAAGAAATACATGATAAGAAAAGGTCTCACGACCAAAGATCGGGTAAGGAAGTCGGTTATACAAGAGGAAGATATTAACACCCCTCACGTCTGTAGTACACCACATGATCCACTTAAGTTTGTTCTAATCTAAGGGTGTAATCTGAAAGTCTAAAGTCTAATGCTAAAAGGGAATGCATGCAAAAAGAGACAGAAGAAAATACGTGAAAAGAGGGAATATTTACAAAATTGTGCTTGCTTAGGTCTCGTGACCCAATGCCTATGTATCCCCTTTGAGGAATTAGAGCGTCGTAGTTTGGTTCAATATTTTCGGTTTGTTTGTGTTTTTTAGTGGACGAAATTACATTCACATTCTAGCATTAGGATAACTGCTTGCTGAGTGGAATCTTATGCGTTAACTGCCTGCGATCAAAAGGAAGTAACATGCCCGATTACGGGGAACAAAGCCCTGAAGGCAAGAGAGATGAGAATTGTTTTGTTGAGTATTTTTTTTAGAGGTTAGGTTATTAAGTAAGATGGTCCCTCATAAGGTGGGGTATATGAATACCTTTGTTTAGGAGAGTGCATCAGAGGGTCCCTCATAAGGTGGGGGTATCTGAATATTTTTCCTTTATTTATTGAATAGAATTAGAGTGTTTTTAGGATTTGATTTGTTGTTCTTTATTAATGGATAACACATCAGATGATCCCTCATAAGGTGGGGTATCTAAATGCTTTCTTCCTTATGAATTTTGAGTATAATTAAAGTATTTTAGAAAATAAAAAAAAAGGAATGAAAATGAAGGGAATGACTATCTATTGTTATTATGTTATGGTTTGAATCATAATATTTTTTTTGGTGTTTTTAATATTAAAAAAGAAAATAAAAATCTAATTTTAAAATATATTTTCTGGATTTTTTATCAAATAAATCTAATTACATGAAGAGGAATATTTTTTTGAATTGATTTTATTTTAAGGATTTATGTCCAGGTTATAAGTGAGATATGTACAAGAGGTAGAATTATTTAATTACAAATGAAACGAAAATAATTTACATTATTTGGAGTAACAACTAACTATATCTTTTGTATTTTGATAAAAAATAAAATATATTTGTATTTTTTTTTATCTTTCACGACTAAATTAAAACTAACTAAATTAATCTAATGAATTAAATTCTAATGAACTTAATTGATTAATAATAATTAAATAAACTCTATTTCTTTTGTATTTTCTTTTATGAAATTTTTTACTATAATGACATTAACCTAAACAAGAAACACACAACTAATTATAAAAAAATAATTATAATTAGAAGTAAATTAAAGGAAAAAGTTTTAATTAAAATTAAACAAAGATTTTTATTTGCTTCTAAAAAAATGACTCTAATCCAATTCGACCGAAAAGCACGGACAACCAAAGATCATACACAATCAAAGAAACAACACAAAAAAAAAATAGGATAAGTTCAAAATTTTATATTTCAGATCTAAGAATCATGCATAAAAAAATTCCAACAAGTTATATTTCAGGGCCAATTTTACCAACCTGAAGTGTTGTGACCCAATTAAGCTGCTTCCTCCTCCCTCGTTAATCCTTATTATGATTCCTCTCCTTTCCTTCTATGCAAAATTTCTTCTCTTGATTGATGGAGTTTTTGAGGTTTTGTTGTTATTCCTCGATGCAAAAAATAACAACTTTAGGAGTGAATTTCTTAATAGTGGATGAATAGGAATGAAAAAACTAGACCTTTATATAGATGTAAATGAGGGTTTGGCATTGAATGGGATCAATTGAATGGGATCAATCTATGTAAGGCAAGTTTTTTAGAGATTGAGATTTGCCCCAAGCCTTATTGAGTAAGACTATGAATCTGGACGATTTGGTGACTAGGTGCAAGATTGGATATGGGGAGAGAGTGTTTTGAAGAAATATTTTTTTCTCTATTTTGGACTTTTGGTTTTTTTTTTTTTGCATAAAATCAAGATTTTAATAAAAAATAATATTTTAAAATATGTTAAACAAAGAAAAACGAAAATACCATTTAAATAATAAAAAATATTTTTTGATGAAAACACGCAAAAATAGAATAAAATTCAAAATGTAGTAACATGAGATTTTAACTCGCGACCTTTTGCCTAAATTCCTTTCCTTACGTGTGTTTCCTTACACACTGTGATATCTCAATTATTCGAAATAAGTTAGCAATTATAAACATATAAAGGGTGGACAATTCTGGGGTATAACAATGTGACTTTAAACCCTTGCCTTAACTCGAGTGTAGTAACCAAATGAATCACCCAGATTAAAAAATCTTTTGATCCCAATCCTTAGGAGTTTAATGAGATCAATGATTATGACTGTTATGACTTAGTGGAAAAAGTGAAATCAGGAGGGCAAATTTTAGAGTGCAACAAATATCACTATGGGTAAAAATAATAAAATAAAATAGAAGAACATATGTATAAGATAAACATCACGCTTTTTCATTTTTAATTTATTTTTTCCCAACTATTTTTAATTTAAACTTTAAAGTTATCCAAACTTTTTTTTTATACAGTGGGGAAAAAAGAAAAAAAGATAACAGAAAAATTATCTAAAAAATATAGTCTCACTAACATCAATTAGTAGGAGAGTGATGATTCTATAGGAGGCTTCGTAAAAGAGAGTATGTCGCATCATTATTAGTTCTATGTTTTGTTAGATAGTCAGCACAAGCATTCACCTCCTTAGGAGTATGAAATATTTGAACTCGTCATTTCGTAGAGAGAAGTTCTTAACATTGTGAAGAATCGCGACATAGTGATGTCAAGCATTAACAAACTCTTAGATAAGCTAGATAGTAGAGTTGGAGTCAGAATAACACATTAGGTTTTTGATGCCAAGTTCCCAAGCCATAAGCAGTTTATGATATTGCACCATCAGCTCAGCATGAAGGATGTTGGAATAACCAATATTACCCGTAAAACCGTGAACCAAAGCACCATCACCATTTCGAATCAATCCACCAAAACCTGAGACGTCAGGATTACCGAGCTACTACCATTAACACTCAAAATCATATTTCTACCTTTGTGTGCATTCCACGTGATCGTTTTCGTTGGATGGGACATATTATGCTTGACAAAACATACAGCTAACAAATTAGCATAATTCACTATGATGAGTTTCAAAGTAAAGAAAGATATCACTTCATTCGCAAGACATATTTTGATCCTAGCGCGCCACAACCACCAGCATGCAGTCAAAAAGATAGAGTCATCATTAATGTCATTTCTCATCCAATCATATAAATTATCCCCATAGAAGAATAGTGAGTCCAATAAGCAATAGATTTTCAAAAGCGGGTAGCAAATTCACAATTTCTCAAGTAGCGTAGAGTCATTTTATCCCGATTGCATCTAGAACAGAGAATATTTGGAGCATACCTCGATGGCTCAACATTGATCTCGTAGGAAGGGACTTATGTAAAATCGTCCAAAAGAAGAATTTCACCTTCTCAGAAGCATGAATATGTCACACCCACTTCAAAAAGTATTGTGTATTGTATTCTGCACAAATTCAAGTCTGTTGATCCATTTATAATCATCCCGAACAGTATAGAAATCATCCAAAACAGTATTTTCACAAAGATGACAACCAATTCAACCGGAGAAGATGATCTACAACGTCCCAGATATGTGTAGACAATGGTAAGTTTTGCTTTTATCATCAACTTAACACCAACAATAACATAGACTGATTATTAATATTTTAAGAATGTACAACTTTTTAGATTAGTTTTTATTCATTAGACATTCAATGTATTTATTGTAACACAATAAATAATAGAAGTGTCATCTAAGTATAATAACAAAATTTATAAAATTTACACTGTATCAATAGTGGTTTCTAATGCTGCTATATATTTTTCTGCATGAATATTCTGTCCAGCCACTATTGTATACACTTTCCAATTGTTCTTTAACCTTTGGCCCCTTAAACACAGCAAAACACCCGTGTGCACCAACATACATTTCCATCATATTCCTTTAGTAGCTAAATGCTTCTAGATTTAGTTCTATTGAGTAATTAATTCTAGACATGTGATTTTGTTAAACAAAATGAATAAACTATTCAAGCATGAAATTCTAACTAAATAAAGTATGGCCTATGTTAATTTCTACATACTACAAAGTAGAATAACTTCCAGTTCTAGTCATCTTTGGCCGGCATAGTCCATTTGATGAAATGACTGCAAGATCATTTGGTGGGAAATTGCAGTCATATGTCATCTGCATTCTTTTGAAAACTTTAGAGTTTGCTGTTGTGATTAACTTTTCAATTGAGAGGTGACATTAACAAAGACGTCTTCTCCACAAGGAATGGTGAGACCGCCCATTGAATGATTAAATCCAAATTCTTCTTCAGCTTTACAAAGAAATTGTTGAAAAGCTGGTTGGTGCAAATATGATATTGGAACAACAAATCTCTTCTTGCTCTCTTCTCCAACGTATACTGCTAAATATCCTTTTGGTATATTATTAGCTGACAACATTCTTTTGCCTTTGGAAAGTGTGCGGAAGAGGATATGCCGAAATGCCATTATTTCTTTAGAGAAGTTGAAAACAAATTTTTTTGAAGAAAAAGGACTAGTTGATTGAAAGAGTGAAAATTTGATGATGAATAATTTTTTTGGATGCTACATGTGTATATATATATATATATATATATATATATATATATATATATATATATATATATATATATATATATATATATATATATATATATATATATATATATATATATATATATATATATATATATATATATATATATATATATATATAGAGAGAAAGATAAACTTTGAAAGCGACAGAATCAACTAAACTAAAGACAAGATTTATATCATTTTGGTTTTGTGGTTCAAATTCAATATTTTGTTAAGAAATTGGTTGTGATTTTGACATTAGGCATATAAATAGAAAACATTTGCCTAACAATTTGGTTGTGGATGTAGGAGCTTTCCTCTAGACAAGGGAAACATGCATGTATTGTAGACAAAGAGAAAATCTTGATTCAACTAATTGATAGATTCTTTAGCATTCTTATATTAAATAAGTGCAAATTAATTGTTTAAGTAGCAAGATATGGTTGAATTTTTGGAATATTTTCTAATGATACCATGCCTTAATGAGACGGGTGTTGGCTCCTTAACTTTTAGAGCTCAATTATGAGAATAATCGAATTCTATAAATTAGGTCGAGAAAATGTTTATAGGCAAACTTCTATTTATATGATTTTGTAAGAATCATGCTAAGAGTCTCGTAACCTTACATCAGTTTGTAAAGTTGAGTTAGATACAACTTTATTCAAAAAATTTCCCTCCGTTCGAAGTGTCTTTACGCGCTGCCCTTCTCTAGAGGTCTGTTTCTGATGTCATTGTTAGATTAATTTCATTAATCAAATATGGATTGAAATAATTAATTATTAATTAATTATGTTATGGTCAATATTATTAAACACTAATTATTGATGAATTGTTGGATTGGGTTTTGTATCTGAATGGACCGTGATGGGTTGGACCATTCAGTTAAGCCCAATGAGTGGCACATGCCCTCAGTCGTTTAGTTATTTAAGCGTTACCTCATTAAACGATTCAGACATTCTAGAAAACCTAAACGCAATGAGGGTAGTAATTCTCTCATATTCAATCTCTTTGACGCAATCCTCTTCAATCCTATAAGGTGCACTCTTCTTATCATTTTTTATTATTCTTTAATATAATAATATGCTATAATTTATATCTATTCCATTCAATTAAATCCATCAGTCGTTTGTTGCAATATGCTCATGTCATACCCTAATTTTTGACCCCCCCTGAGATGACATATCTTTAGGATTTTCATCAGGTCAAAGCAAGTACCCAGAGCAGTCATCCCTTCATCTGGCATTCAATCGAGGATGTTCAAAAACAAGAAAACTCAGGCAAAGGATCAATCAATAGAAGGATTAGTCTCTAATATAATCATAAGACTCAAGAGCTTCATTATTTCACCTATGATTGATTAGACACCCAGTCATCTGAGTACAGGTTTACTCAGGTCACCAGACTAGGGTTTTTTAGCCTATCAAGGACTAAAATCAGGGATCACCTTTGGGAAACCCTAAAAAGCCCTAGGGGATCATTCAAAGACATCAATCATCTTCAAATAGCTCATATGACAAGATCCACTGGACATCACACCTCAATTCAAAGTCTACAGTCATCATTTTCATCTGGTCGACAATTAGGGTTTTTGACCTAATTCACCACGATAGTTGACTTTTGTTTAGGGCATGGATTCAAAACTCAATACATGATTCAAGAACCTCTACTACCTCAATATAATCCATTTACATCACTCATTTGAGGAGAAGATCTTGATTCTACACAAAAGTCCAAATTTTCACTTTATCAGGAAAAAGTCAACTGTATGGGTTCACCTTTGACTTTTAAGATTTTTGGTCAAACCATGACTTTCAAGGATCAATATCATCAATATATGGATATTAAAGTCATTTGACCAAAGAAATTCAAAGAGATTCACCAAGGAGCAAAAAGTCGGGAATTAGGGTTTTTGAGGGCATTGTGGGAACTCAAAATTTCACCTACACAACTCAAAAAACTTCCAACATGAAAGTTGTAGATCTTGCAAAATAAAACAACATCTCACAATGGAACTTTTTTCAAAAGATCAATCATTTAAGAGTTTTGCAAATTTTGGAGTTTTAGGTCATAAACACTTAGAAAATTTTCTAAGTGTTTTAACCTAGTTTTCTTCCAACTTTGGCCTCATTTTTCACAAATTTTCCAAAGGATTCTGAAGAAACTCCAAACTAATGATTTGAATTAGATGTTTAGGGCTTTCCAAATTGTGTTCAACCTTCTCCAAATTCATTTTGAGCTAGGAGTTATGCTTGTTCAAAGTTGGCCTCATGAAGTGAAATTATAGGTCATGCATCATTTTTGAACTTTGAAATTTTGTGCACATGACCTCAACTATGGATGCTACACGACCCATAACACATCTGAAAACATGCCATGCATTCATTTTCACCATGCCATGATAATTGAAGAAGATTCCTAAAACAAGAACATGTGATTATGTAATGATTACATTTGAGAATTTATGGCAAATTGATGAATCACCCAAGGAATCTTCTCACCAACCAATTAGAGCTCACTTTGTATCTGAAATGTTCCCTAAGATCAGATAGAATCAATGGATAGGGAGCTGGCTCGAAAATGCAATGATCACACTTGGATATTCTTTGAAATTTCTTCATGGCTAAGAAACCAAATTCACTTCACTAAGCAAGCTCACTCTCTCAATCAGTACTGAATCATTTGCCTATAAATAGGAGAGCATACCTCAGTAGAAAAACACACCAAAGCAACCATATTCCTTGCTTTCTCTTTCTCTTCTCATGCTTATTGTTTTTCAAAGTTCTTTGGCAAGAAGAATCGTTTTCTTCAAACCAGAGCTTATCTTTGGAAAGTAAGCATTCTAACATCTCAAAGGGGTTCATTTGAGGTGATCCAAGCACCTGGATCACTTCTGTAAGTGGAGGAACGCCATTGTTGCTCTCACTTTGGAGCTGTTGCAGTTGGAGGTCCATAGAGCAATTCAGAAGGTTTCCAACAAAGCCAAGCATCCAGACACATTCCTCTGGTCATAGTGAAGCTGTTCAGATGGCTGCAGCTAATATGTAACTCAAGAATCATCACTCTCCATGTCCACTTGAAGCTCAAATCGAGGGAGGTCCATAGAACAATTCAGGAGGATTGAGGTTACAATAAGCATTCAGTTAGCATCACTGAGTCCCAAGGAAGCTTTTGGGATCATTCATACAAGCCCAGTTGCTCTCTATCATCCTCACGACCTCCATTTTCAGAGGTAAGTTTCTGAACTCCACCTCTTTAATTTAAGCACTCTTTGTGATAATGCTCGATTCTATCTTGTTCAGCATCATCAGAGGATTGAAAACCCTCTATCATCATTCATTTATCTTTCAGTATAGCCATTTAATTTGATTTTTAAATTTTAGGGTTCTTCACGTATTTTAGATAATTCAGTAGATATAGTTAATATAAATTTATAATAGTTACATATCTAGAATCGTGAGTGAATTTAGAGCAAGTTTGGTTTTTATATCATTGCAAATGGTTGAGAATTGAGAGAGTTCAAAAATTCAAATTGTTGGAGCTTGAGGAAGAAGATGACAATGGTGATGGCGCGCAAATTTCAAACTTTAGGGCATAGTTTATTTTATATTTAATGATAGGTGTTTCATAAACGACTGAATAACTTGCCCCAGTGGCCACACATGCGCTCTTAGTCTCCTCATGCCCAAAGTCTGGGGTTCGAATCCCCCTCGCCCCAGACTTTTTGTTTCTTTTATTTTTCCATGATTTAACACTTGTTTGAAAATATAATGAACTGGATGTGTATCATAAACACCAAGCGCGCGTTGGCCCAGTGGTGTTGTTTTGAGTTGTTGACTTCAAGGGCGTGGGTTCAAACCATGGTGAGGCCAAAATGTTATTTTTTATCACTTTTCCTCTTCATTTTCTTTACAACTTCACACCACTAATTCACCTATCAAATTAAATCATTTTCACTCTATTTTTCACACACTTGTTATTTAATATACCTATTTTATGAATAATCAAAAAAATCATAAAAAATATTATTTATTTCATGTATTTTAATTAGGTTTAAAGTAGTATGTTTTAAATGTTTTCTTAAATACTTTAAAATATATATTTTCATTTTATTTTAACCTAATTACTTTTGTGAATAATTTTATGATAAAACCCTAATTATTTAGGTCTTAATTAGGTATAGATTTCATCTTTGCCTTAATTAAGTTGTCTTTTGTCAATTTGCAAAATTATGTTCAATCTCTGATCAAATAGATGATTAAGGTTTTCAAACAACAAAATCTTGTATCATCCAACTGTTTCTCATAAACAATAAATCATTTTTCAATTGGGCCTCTAATAGAGTATAAGTCCCAACACTTTCTTCTCTTCTTAGCTTGTTTTCAAAACTGTATTTACAAAATCTTCTTTCTGTTTTCAAAACATTCTTCTGGTATTTGAAGGGCATTATTCCCGGTGAAACTCTTCAGATACCTATGTGACCTATGTCCATCTTCACTTCTTCTGTTTTCAAAAAAACCATTAACTGTTTATCATATATATAAACAACTGTTATCCACCAATTACTGTTGAGGCTCTGTACATACTTCTTCAATGGCCTCCACTCCATCCAGGTTAGGCTTTACAAGCTTTCCATTTACAGTTTTTATTTAAATTACTGTCAAATATAAACTGTATATATATTTGTTTAGGACTACGTTTGAGTGTAAACCCTAGGGCAGTTAAACTATATATATTATAGGAATATGGCCTAGGATTGAGAATGTCTTCACGGTGAAGGCTCTTTCCTAATTAGAGATCTGTAGTTCAAAACCCCCAAGATGAATTATTCCCGGTGAAACATCTTGGCAAAAACCTTAGAACCCAAAATAGGACACATCCACCCAAAGAGGAATTATTCCCGGTGAAACCTCTTACCCATTTGCTTAGAGCCAAAATAAGTTCAAAACTACACAGCTTTCTCTTGTGCTATAACAAGGACCCTCGATTAGCCTCCTCTTGGGCTTTGTACAAGGACCCACAGGCTTCTTAAAAGCATTTCCAGCTTCCTCTTGAGCTTTAATACAAGGACCCATCAGGTTTCTTATAAACATAGGAACAGGTCTTTAGTCACCTTTTAGCCTACCCTGGTGAGTTTCTTCCAATTTAAACCAAACTTTAAACAAGCTAAGTTTGTCTCAATTTCATATTGAGTACACCTTTTGGAATGAGAGACATGGACAGTCTCTGTCACCCTTATCTTCATCAATATTCCTTAGCAGAGTCTAGGATCCTTGTTTGCTTATCCTCAGCAAAAGTCAGCCTTCATCTTGGGCTTTAAACAAGAAGTCTCCACTAGATAATCTTTCTGCCATCATTTTAACAAAACCCCTGGAAAGGGTTAGCCTCCAAAATCATTCTATCATTTTAACAAAAACCCCTGGAAAGGGTTAGCCTCCAACACATTCTTTCATTTTAATCAAAAACCCCTGAAAAGGGTCAGCCTCCAAAAAACATGATAAAATCAGTCCTTCAAAAAACTAAAGATTCATTTTCTTAGGAGATGATTTCCCCAAAAGAGTCAAAACCCCTGGAAAGGGTTAACCTCCAAATCAATCTGTCATTTTAACAAAAATCCCTGGAAAGGGTTAGCTTCCAAAAATCATTCTTTTCAAAAGACAAATTCACTAGTTGAGTCAAAATCCCTGGAAAGGGTTAGCTTCCAAAGAAAAACAGTCTTTTAATAAATAAACTCTTCAGTAGAGTCAAAACCAACAAAAACAGTTAGCCTCAACCTTGGGCTTCATACAAGGCACCAAACAATAAAACTCCCCTGTCAAGAGTCAGCCTCAACCTTGGGCATTGTACAAGGCAGATAATAGAGTCTCCCCAGTGAGTTCTTCATCATTCAGTAGCCACAACCTTGGGCTTTGTACAAGGCAGATTAAACCATATTTTCATGTGTCAAAGATTCCTAACACCAAGTATCTTTTCCCCATAGAGTCATCCATACTCAGTTTATTTAAGAGTCAGCCACAACCTTGGGCTTTGTACAAGGCAGAAAATAATGTTTTCCTTAGCTAGAGTCAGCCTCAATTCTGGGCTTTGTACAGAACACCAAATAAAAATCCATCAAATAAACACTCTCCAAATAGAGTCAGCCTCAATTCTGGGCTTTGTACAGAACACAAAAATACCATGTAATTAATCCCCAGTGGAGTCATCTCCCAGAGTTAATAAATAATAATTAATCAATCAAAAAAGCCTCAAGCTTGGGCCTCATACAAGCCAGCTAAAGTCAAATCTTTTATACAGTAGATAGACATAGCTCATCTCTATAGAGAGATATTTTTACTACTCTACCACATTCAAACAAACATTACATTTTATTTCAATTTCAATCAAGTCTCCTATTTAGGATTTTGAAAGGCATGAGCTGGCAGTAAAACCCAGACATGTGGTAACTTTCCCTAATTTGGATGAGCATCTTTCTTTCATTTAAGAGGCATTTGACTGGTATACTTGCACATACACAAGTAAGGTCCCCCTCTTGAATGAAATGAATTCAGTTATTCTGTCACTCTTTTAAATGTTTGTGGTGGAATAGTACAAATACCTCTCTGTAAAGATGATTTCATGTCTCTTTACTGTAAACAGAGATTTAATTCAAAGCTTCAACCTTGAGCTTTAAGCAAGGCACCAAAAAATAATTAATTTCCCTAATTAGTTCCCCGAACTATATTAAGCTCTGACTTCCACTAGGGATATGTAGGCATGAGGTTCACAAGGAATCTCAGCGAGCTAATAAAATACCAAAAATAGTCAGTTTGTCTATCTGTCTGTCTTTCTTTTATTCAATTCAATTCCTTCTCCTAATACAATGGAGAAACTTTCCCAATCATTAGCAGTAAACACAATCACAATGACACAGAGAAGGTTCCTGTAGAGTACTACAGATATGTAGGGTGCTTAAACACTTCCCTATATATAACCGACCCCCCGGACTCCAGAATTTCTAGTCTAGGTGAAATCCCCAAACTTAGCAAACTCTTAGGGTTTAGTTGAGATCTTTTTTTCCCTTTCCTACTCGTAGGACAATAAAAAGTTCGTGTGATATCGTAGGAAGAACTGAAACAAAATTCATCCCACCACGGGCGCATTCTCCTTCCAAATTTCGCGTGAAGGGTCTAGCGTGCCGTCCTCCCAAGTGAAACGGGGAGGTAAAGAAAACGACCACCACAGAAAAATGGCGACTCTGCTGGGGATATAAGTGTTAAAAACCTTGGTTTTTCATCCAAACCAATGGTTGACCTGTTGCTGGTCCAGCCCCAATGAGGAATTAGGGATGCCAAATTCCCCCTCAAACAAGAGAGGTCCTGCCTAACCTCTGTGTCATTTCATGTGATTGTTGCATATATATTTGTTTATTTTGTTTATTCTGTATCGGGAAAGGGCTTGATTCCCCCTTGTGGTGAGAAATCCTATACCCGGATTTGAGTGCAACATAAGATAGGATGGAGGATGTCTTCCCGGTGAAGACCCTCTAATCTTGGTTCACAATTCTACTCTTGGGATTTGCCTGGCTGGTTGTGATTAACTGCGCCACTGCATTCTGAGACTGATTTGTACCAGGAGGACCTAGAAACACATTAACCCTACTTAAAGCCTTTTGTTAGGACGTAGAGCGGTGATTACGAAAGTAATTGTCACGCAGATACTACACTCAGAGAAAACTCTCTTATAGATACTAACCAACGTATATTTAAGGTTGAGCAAAAACTCTGAGACCCCTAGAACCCGTTCTACAAGTACAAAAATCCTTATCCTTAGTTTACCATTGGGCGGGGTTTGCGTTTTGACTTCATGACCACTATACCCTTCAACGCCATGTTTGTTTAAAACTCTTGTGTGTGCATTCATGCATTCATGCATCATTCATTAATAAACAACCAAAAGCAAAAAAAGAGTCTTTTTCGAGTCGTTTTTCAAGGAAACTAAATAATGAACGTTTTGAACTTCATAGAAAGAAAGAAACGGAGAAAGGACTTAAGGATCTATACCATGGATTACGGAAGAAAGAGAGCTAGGAAATACACCTTCAAAATTCCCCAGGTCGAGGAACTGGGAAAGCTCAGAAAACTGGTGGTCAACCCCCAGGCTTTCAAGGAGAAGTATGGAAAACTTCTGCCTTTGCTCAATACCAACATTGTGGATGGAATCCTTCCCACCTTGGTACAGTTTTACGATCCAACGTATCACTGCTTCACCTTTCCAGATTATCAGCTCATGCCTACGTTGGAGGAGTACTCTCGTCTGATTGGAATACCCGTGTACACGCAAGATCCGTACTCCGGTTTGGAAAAGAATCCTGACGACATTATCATCGCTGCAACTACTCCTTTGAACGTAGTCGACATCAGAACTCATATGGTGAGTAGAGGAGGAATTCAAGGATTGCCCTCCAAATTCCTGTTTGATCAAGCTCGGTACTTCGTCAGCATCCAAGATATGAGCGCTTTTGAGGAAATCTTGGCTTTGCTTATCTACGGATTGTTTTTGTTTCCTAACATTAACGATTTTGTCGACATCAACGCAATTAAGATCTTCTTAATTGGAAATCCAGTTCCAACCTTGCTTGCAAATGCTTATCACTCTGTGCATTCAAGAAACCTGCAGCGAGGAGGATTAATCACATGCTGCGTACCGTTGTTATACGAATGGTTCGTTTCGCACCTACCAAAGTCTAGCACTTTCTGGAATATGAGGGATGGCCTTTACTGGTCACAGAAAATCATGTCTCTCACTCATACAAACATTGAGTGGTGTAGTCCTGACAACGACGAAACCAAGATCATCTTCAGTTGCGGAAGTTTTCCCAACATACCCCTTATTGGAACTAAGGGAGGAATCAGTTACAATCCAGCTTTAGCCCGTCGTCAATACGGCTATCCTATGAAAAACATTCCAAGTAGCATCCAATTGGAGGGTCTGTTCTTCAAGAACATCGACGATCATGGAAACATGCTGAAGAAGGAAATTGTCCAAGCCTGGCGTCTTGTACACAGCAAAGGGAGAAGATTGTTAGGAAAACATCTTTGCATCTCCCTGGATCCTTAACTTCAATGGGTACGCGTCAGAGCATTCAAGCTCAGGATGCCATATCAACATCAAGAACCTATTCCCCTAAGGGAACCAATTTACCTTTTCTTCACCGATGTTGAAAAACTGCAAGCGGCATTAAACAAGGTATGCCAAGAAAGGAATGCTTGGAGGAACAAGTATCGAATCGTCAACACGGAAAATGTTGAGATTCAGAACATCCTAAGAAGGAAGGATGAGTTACTTGAAGTGCTCGATCGACAAGTGACACAATCGTCACTTTCTCATCATATCCCTCCTGCTTCCTGGATCATCGATCAGCTCACGTCAGAGAACGCTCAGCTCAAGAAACAGAAGAAGATGTTAGAACGTGAAGTCGGCTCTTCGTCAAAATTTTAGAGTCCTTTCTCTCAGTTTCTCTGTATTTCCCTTTTCAAAGTGTGTAAAAACGGTGTTTTCGCTTAATTAATAAAAGTTTGATGTTTCATAACGTAATTATGGTGTTTCCTTGAAAAATATTAACTTAATTGCATATCATACATCGCTTTAGTCGTACGCACTGACACGAGAATTGTCGCGGATCTAATAGTCACTTTCCTTTCTCCAGAAAGAGAGGAGGAGAAGGAGGTGAACCAAGACTTTCAAGCTGTCTCATTCATACAACACTCGTTCAAGTCGCAAGAAAATAATGGAAGACTTTGAGCAAGAGAATGAAGAACTCAGAGAAGAGATTAATACTCTCAAAGGTACTGTTGAAAGACTCAATAGTATGGTAGAAGCCCTGGTAGTTGCACAGAATCGACCAACGCCAGAAGAACCACAAAGGACTGTGGTTTCCGAGATTGTTTCTACTCCCATTCCTCAGTATACCATGCCGCCTGATCGACCTTGGGGCATGCCGTATAACTTTATTCCAGAAGGGTACATACCTCCAGCTTCTGAAGCTCCAAAAGTCACCATGGATATGCGTCCACCGGAGGGTTACAAACCTCTAGAAATTGAAGTTCCAAGAGCAACGGCAATGGGTTTCGCACAACAGAACGCTGAGATACCAAGATCTGCTGTCATGGCTTCCCCACGACCGATTATGCATACTTTTCCCCCGCAGGGTGGACAAGTATATCATCACGCTCCAAGTGAGGATGCTGGCGTGTATGAAAGATTGGACGAGTTCCAAGAACAGTTTCTGCAAATGCAGAAGGAACTCAAGACTCTTCGAGGACAAGATCTATTTGGAAAGAATGCTGCAGACCTCTGTCTGGTTCCAAATGGTAAGATTCCTCACAAATTCAAAGTACCAGATTTCGAGAAGTACAAAGGGAATTCATGCCCACAAAGTCATCTCGTAATGTACGCTCGAAGAATGTCAACTCAGACTGATAATCAACAATTACTCATTCATTATTTTCAAGACAGCCTGACTGGTGCTGCACTCAAATGGGACATGAACTTGGACAGTTCAGAGATTCGTACTTTTCGAGACCTCGGAGAGGCCTTCGTCAGACAGTATAAGTACAATCTGGATATGGCTCCCGACAGAGATCAACTCCGGGCCATGACTCAAAAGGATAGAGAAAGCTTCAAGGAATACGCTCAGAGATGGCGTGAAGTTGCTGCTCAAATTTGTCCACCACTTGAAGAGAAAGAAATGACAAAAATCTATCTCAAAACTTTGAGTCCATTTTACTACGGACGAATGGTGGAGAGTGCACCAAGTGACTTTACCGAGATGGTAAACATGGGTGTACGTTTAGAAGAAGCGGTTCGGGAAGGACGTTTGAACAAAGAACCAGAATCTTCTATTGGTCCAAGGAAGTATGGAAGTTCTTTCCAGAAGAAAAAGGATCAAGATGTCAGCAATGTCTTGCACTAAATCAAGAAGAAATTCCAACCTCAAGTTGCAGCAATAACTCCGGTTGTTAACTCAGCGCCAGCTTATCAACCTCAGGTCTCGCAACAACAAATTCAGCAAAGGTCGCAGCAACCTCAGCAGCAGGTTCGACCTCCAAATTACAACAATCGGGCTCCAAGGTATCCTGCCTTTGACCCCATACCAATGCCGTATGCAGAATTGTTTCCAACATTACTGGCAAAAGGACTCATTCAGACCAGAAGTCCTCCAAATCCTACAAACAGTTCCTCACCATGGTATAAGGCTGACCAATCTTATCCCTATCATCAGGGGGCACCAGGTCACAATATTGAGAACTGTTTCCCTTTCAAGGTTGACGTCCAACGATTAGTGAAGAGCGGAATGCTATCCTTCAAAGATAATAATCCAAACGTCCAAGCAAATCCTTTGTCGCAGCATAAAGAAGCTTCGGTAAATTGGATAGATCAACACCCTAACGTAATTCAAATCTACGACATTCGTCAGATAGGGGAAAATCTTGTCAAGATGCACGCTAAACAAGCTGGGTACGGTCATGTACCACCTCACAACTACTTCACATGCGATATTTGTCCAAAGAATAATCAAGGACGTGTCGTAGTTCAAGCTGCATTACAAGAACAAATGGACTTAGGATGGATTCAACATATCCGAGTCAGAACTGAACATGACATCAACATGGTTCAAGGATGTCCAGGAGAATACAAAATCTACAAAGTTGAACATCTTGAAGGATCGGTAGTCAGGTTCCATAAAACTTTAAATGGACTTGCCTACTTTGGAACAGATTTCCACGCTTACAGTAGATGCGAAATCTGTCAAAGAAATTCACGAGGATGTTTGCGTGTTCGCAACGACATTCAAAAGCTGATAGATGACAATACCATTACTGTTCTTGCCAATAGAGAAAATGATGAAGTCTTTACCGTATCTCCTCAAATTAATCAAGTTGAACCAATGCAAGTTAAGTATGACAGCAAGAAGACAGCAGTTGCTCCACTAGTCATCTACTTACCAGGTCCTGTACCGTATGAGTCCAGCAAGGCTATACCATACAAGTACAACGCTACATTCATTGAAAATGGTAAGGAAATACCATTACCGTCTGTTGTCAACATTGCTGATGTTAGTCAAGTCACCAGAAGTGGACGAGTCTTCAACAGAACGACAGAAAATATGGAGAAACCTTCGGAGGAAGTACCACACAGGCAAGACAATCATCCGACCAATGTTGTTCAAGCGAAAGAAAATGATGAGATCTTGAAGTTAATCCAGAGGAGTGAATACAACATAGTAGATCAATTACTACATACTCCGTCTAGGATTTCTGTTCTTTCCCTGCTATTGAGTTCTGAAGCTCATAGGGAAGCTCTACAGAAAGTTTTGGAACAAGCTTTCGTAGAACCTAGTGTTACTATAAGCAAATTCAACAACATTGTTGCCAACATCTCCGCTGGAACTAACCTAAGTTTCTGTGACAAAGATCTTCCTGAAGAAGGAGTGGACCACAATCTTCCACTTCACATCTCAGTTGGCTGCATGGGTGATGTACTCACAGGAGTCCTAATAGACAATGGATCCTCTCTCAACGTCATGCCTGAATCAACATTATCAAGATTATCTTTCGAAGATTACCCATTGAGAAAAAGTCATGTCATCGTCAAAGCATTTGATGGATCAAGAAAGTCAGTTTTCGGAGAAGTGGATCTTCCCATAACTATTGGACCTCAGACGTTCAAAATCACTTTCCAAGTTATGGATATTCCAGCACAATACAGTTGTTTGCTAGGTCGCCCATGGATTCATGAGGCTGGGGCAATTACTTCAACACTTCATCAGAAACTAAAGTTCATAAGAAATGACAAATTGGTAACCGTATGTGGAGAACGAGCTCTGATCGTCAGCAACCTGTCATCATTCTCCGACATAGAACCAAAAGAAGTTGTTGGAACTAAATTCCAAGCACTTTACTTGGACAAAGGAAAGGAGAAAGCAGCGTCTATCTCTTCATACAAAGATGCAATCCAAGTTGTAAAGGATGGCACTACCAGTGGTTGGGGGCACATTAATATTCCTACCAACAACAAGAACAGAACAGGAATTGGATTCTTTCCGACATCATCAAAAGCTATTCCAGGGATTGAGGTAGTTCTCCCAACTCAAGAAACTTTTTGCAGTGGAGGTTTTCTTCAACCTGTTCAACAAACAGTCAATACCATCGGTACAGAAAACACCGATGAAGAGGAATGGTTATCCTATCTTAACAAAGCAGGATATATCTCCTTATCAGAGTCTGATTCACCTTGCTGTTATCCGACTAAAGGATCTGAAAGTAAGACTCAACCAAGCAGTGATGAAGTTACAAACAGTTTCACCACCATAAGTCATGGTTCATCAGAAGAAGTTCCTCCTATCCCCGAAGAGACTTGGGATACATTAGGAGAACCAAGCGGAAAATTCGACTACATGGTGAAATACTCCGCTCCTGAAAGTTCAAGAATTTCTCTTAAAGATATTGTTCCAACTGGATGGAACAGTGATTTTGAGTACCTCTCTCCGCCAAAAGAGATGTATAACCCTTGTTATTGTTGAAAGAGTATTGTGGTGTACTTTTCGTTATTATCGTATCCACAGGGATTATTGCGATATCACCGCCGTTCTATAGCCTATTTTGTCTTGAGTTAATGTTACTTTAGTTTTAGGTTTGCAAAAGATCATTCAATTCTTTTAGTAGCAAAGAGTAAATTAATGAGAGTTCTAAGTTAAAGAAAATGTATCAAGATTCGATTTCATCGACCTAAATTTGTATGTCTCCTTATAAATATACGTATATGAACATGGTAACGATCAACATAATTACGTATCGACGCCTATATCGTCCGTGTCCGCAACGATATAGTTAGATTTACCGTATTGTTTAACCGACAATTTCTCCACCGTTTAAACAATACAAATAACGTTTTAAAACCGATACTAAGTAAACATCAAACGCTAAATCCATGTCTGCAATTTATAGTTTGATAGATGATAAAGTTAGATCTAGATACAAATATTGATGTCTCAAACACTTATACCAAAGAAAAAGCTTTAATAAACAAACTAAACCATCTATATTGATCATCACTTGTTCATACATAATATATTCACAAGAAAAACATACAAAAAGCTAGGAAGATTACATCTTATCTTGATACAAAAGGGGTTTAGCTATCCATGAAAATGGTAGCTTGCTCAAGAAGTAAAGGATGAAGATCAACAAGCATCAAAGGCGAATAATCGACGATCAAGGCTTCCAATCTTCAATTCTTAGTTTGCTACACTGATTAGGGTTTTTTTAGCTCTTAAGAAAAAGGTCCACACCCAAAAAATCAGAATTACTCTTTATATAGAAAAAACATTTTCTGTCCAGGGCGCGTCGCGCCCTCCAGCGCGCTTCGCGCCAATACACTTAAGAAATTTAAACCGCCCATGCGCGTGACGCGCGCAACTCTCTGCTTTGAAGCTCCAAAATATCTTGCCCAGGGCGCGACGCGCCCACATCTCCGCGCGACGCGCACTTACTTCTGCCAGGCACTCTCTTGCAAAGCTCAAAACAAGCTCCAAACTTCCCCAAAATTGGCTAAAACCTACAAAATCATAACTAAAACACATATTAACATAAAATGAAAGCTTAATATTATAAACTATAAATAATTATCTAAAACTTCAGGGAATTGTACGAATATCCGATAAAAACGGTCGAAAGGTGCCATTAATTAAACTAAATATAAACACAATTTGGCACCTAACAACTCTCCCCAACTTAAACTCTTGTTTGTCCTCAAACAAAACAATGATAAATTACCGGGAACACAAAATATCACAAATGAAACAACAAGGTAGTGTTGCACCCCAAAATTTGCCCATCTGATTTTATTTCTAATTGGCTTAAGTTTTGCATTCACGCACATCTTTCCATTAGGTCATTATACACTCCGTGCAACAGTTGTCAATAACTTCAGCTTGGGATCAAGGATCTTGAAAATCAGGGCTCCTACTTTATTCAGGCTCGATTCATCTAGTTATTATTTATGATTTGAAGTATGAACATTATAAATTCTTTCTCCTCCAACTACAAGGGCGTTATCTTCATCAAGGTTAATTTAAGGGCTTTGTTATGATTATTATACAATCCATCACCTGAGTTTTATCATCAAGGCAGAGATTGGTCCGTTTAATTACTTATGTTGCAAGCTATATGTGTTTTGGATTTGATGCAAGAGTTTGATATTTAAAAATTTAAGGTGTTTTAAAATCACTTCTAAGTTGGAAGTGAATTGTTAAGAGAGGGATAACTTTGACTCTTGGTCAAAGTCAACCATGGAAAGTTGACTTTTGATCGAAGTCCATGTTAAGCTTGTTTTGGTTTCCATCCTATCTTTGGTTTATTCATATTGCAACCTGAAGTTTATAAGAAGAAGTTTTGAACTCAAACTAGAGGCAAATTGGAGAAAGTGAAGAATTCATTGAAATTGAGAAAGTAGAAAATGTCATTGAAAATCCAATGGGCTACAAGATTCATTCAAGCCTATTCATGAGGTTACATAGTTATCCACATTCCATTTATATTGTCCATTCAATTCAAAACCATCCAAATTCTATTACAAGAACCATTCCAAACATTCAAAAGCCACCATGTCAAATTATCATCATCATTATTTCTTTTAATTACAAAACCACATCCATAAACTAAAAGCCCACTCACATTTCATTACAAAAATCATACAATCACCTTCCTATTACAAAACAAAGGAATTTATTACACAAGATCCACAAGCTCTGACCAAAGTCAAAACCCCTACAGCAACCTCACCCTTCATTCTTCAAATTTCTTCAAGGTTTCCACTACCAGCTTCATCATTATTCTACACTAATCCTAGGACATATATCTCTTCAAGTCAGTATTCCATTCCATATCATGCCTTCACAATTTACAGCATCCTTTCATCAAAACCTGCAACATACAAAAGTTCCATATCAGTTCTAAGCATCACCAATTTCGCAACAATTACGAATGCTAATAATATCCTACTGCAGCCCTGTATATTCATGACCAATCAAAATAAGACTCGTTGAAGCTCACTTTCCAATTGGCATAATTTAACTATGGATGTTAACAGAGATCTAGTTTATCATGGATGGTTAGTACATTCAAAAAGAAGAACAGCTACATCAGAATTTCGAACCGATACGAAGCTGCATACACATATACATATTCCAAAACAGTCATTCCACAAAAGAAAAACCAAAAATCAGACAGCAGCAAACTAATTGAATAACCAACTTTAATTAACATTTTCAGTCTTCTAACTAACTACCTAACAGTCCCTAACAGAATTGCCACCTATCCCAACTAACATCATAACTAACTCCTTCTAACCTCTAACTGTCACATAACAAACTTTTAACAGAATAACAGAATCCAACAGAATGTAACAGAAAAGCAGAGATTGAGCTACCTGAGAAGATCTATATAACAGACTTCTCCACCTTCATTCAAGGGTCTCCACTCCATTGATCTTCATCACTCTCGATTCATCTTTCCATTTTCTCTTCGTCTTCGATTCTCAACCATAATTCACTTTCACCATTTCTCACTTCATCACCATCTTCACTTCACTCCAATCTTCAACTTCAACCACTCTCCCCTCACCTGGAACCTTTCATCTCTTCATTCTTCAATCTCTCACTCACCATATCTTCATCTTCAACCCACACAAAATCACCTGAACCTTCAAGAACACCACTGCTCTTCACGTTATCACGGTATCAACTTCATCCTCCTCGCTCTGTTTCAATCACCATAAAGAATTCTGGAAAAAAGGGAACACAATGATAATTCGGAAGGGAAAGAGAAGAAGATAGAAGAATACGTATTACAAGAAGCTGAGGAATTCGTGGTATTACCTGAAACCAGAGCTTCATTCGCTGCTCTTCGCATTTGTCAATCACCGACGTCAAGGTTCAAAGGCCGTTGGAGCCTCTCCGGCAGCTTCGTCAATCTTCGTCCATCACCAACACGCAACTCAGTTCCAGTGCAAAGCCATCAAATACACCACCGATTCATCTTTGTTCTAATCTTCAACACGATCAACAACAACCGGTAGACAACATCACCCTCGCTTCGATCTTCACACCAAGGTTTCAAATCGGGACTGAGACGGAGGTTCATGATCGAGAAAAGTATGAAAGCGGTGAAGAGGCTTTGTTTGCGCAACTCATGGCGAACGTTGATCAGAGACTCCGGCGCCGTCGCACACAGTTGAGAGCAGAAGAAGTTCAATCGGTACATTTCGCTTAACCCTAAATCCCCTTTCCTTTTTATTTTATTTTTATTATTCATTTAATTCATTCTTTTAATTTTAATTGAAGAAAATGTGAATAATCTGAATTGGATCAAGAAAAACGTGAATGGATCATAAGAAAAATAATTTCCCTCGGGCCTTTCATAAATTGTTACACCCTTTAGGCCCACCATGTCCTTTTTCATTATGTTGAAAATCAAACAAAAATAACCATCCGTGGGCCTGCTATTGCTAATCATACACCCCTGGGCCCAACATCTTCTTTTTGGCTAAAGAGAAATTCTACATAAAAAACTCTTCTGGGCGGCCTTTCCCATGGGCCAGCGCCCAAATTACTAATTGCACCATAAATTCAACTTTCACCCCCTGTTTCCATTACATCTTAGTTTAGGTTTAATTATATTTCTACCAATTTTCTTTAGATGATAAATACTAATTTTTCCACTATCATTGTTAGACTTTAATACAACTTTTCTAACATATAAAAAATAATCAACAAAAATATTAGTTTTAGGCTATTTGCTTTAGTCTTTTACTTGATTAGAACTCAATTCCTCTCATAAAAAAAAACCGTAAAAATAATAGTATTTTAAATTCGATTTTTGTACTATTTTGCATTGTTCACTTTCATGTCTTGTACCATATTCTCAAGTGTTTATGTTAGCCATTTTACACTAATTCTTGTATCGTTATTTACTTGTATTTTTACTTGTAATTTCAATCTCCGCTTATGCTTATATTTTCATACCACTTTTTGCACCTAACCATTAGGTAGAAACCATGACAACATTAGGAATTAGAGGTTCCCATCATATTAGGCTAGTTTTCATCTTAGGCTAGTTTTGTTTATTTTCCTTTTCAACTTTAAAACACTTAATAAAGGAAGAGGCGAATCACATTAAAAGTGGGAGAGAAACGAGTGGGATTTATTCCCTAATCTGTTTCTCAAACACTTAGTGAGAGAGAAATGAGTGGGATCCATTCCCTAATCTGTTTCTCGATCACTACAAAGATAAATGAGTGGGATTCATTCCCTAATCTGTTTCTCGAGTATTAGAGTAATGAGTGGGATTCATTCCCTAATCTGTTTCTCTATCCATGTAGAGAAATGAGTGGGATTCATTCCCTAATCTGTTTCTTTGACATCATACAATCTAATGTGATTCAACTCGCAGATTAAAATCCCTTAAAAATCACCAATCAAAACGTCTAAAACATCTAATAAAGGCTCAGACCTAAATCAAAGTAATGAAGTGGTGCGGAACCTTGTATTGGGTTTTGTTCATCATGGAATTACCCTAAAAAATACAAACCAATTTTCTCTCTTCTCTCTTGCCTCAGAGGCATTCTTTCTCTTGCCTTCAGGGCATTTCTTTCTCCTAATCGGACACGTTATTTCCGCTCCATTCCCAGCTTAAGACTCCAGAGGTCGAGCAGCGGAGTGCGAATGTAACTGTTCAACTAAAAAACACAAAAACAAACAAAACTAAAGAGCCGAACTACGGCGCTCTGATTCCTGAAAAGGATACGTAGGCATTAGGTCGCGGGGCCTAAGCGAGCACAATTATTTATAACCTTATTTTCCCCGTGTTTCTTCTTTTTTCATTTGCATGCATTCCCTTAGTAATTAAGCTTTAGATTTATACACCCTTAGAATAGAACAAACATAAGTGGATCCTGTGGAGTACCACAGACGTGAGGGGTGCTAGCACCTTCCCCTTGCGTAACCGACTCCCGTACCCTATCTCTGGTCGAAAGACCTTTTCTTATCCATTTCTTATTCCAGGTTTTCTGATATTCCTTTCCCTCTTTGGGATAAATATATTGGTGGCGACTCTGTTGTTTATTTTCGCGAGCGTGCGACAGCTGGCGACTCTGCTGGGGAACTAGCTTAGTCGATCCTAGCTTGTGTTTGTTTTCTTTTCTTTGGGTGTTCATTTATTGATTTATTGCTTTATTGCTTCACTGCTTTATTGCTTTATTTCTTTATGCCTTGCATATCATGACTATTTACTGCTCGCATATGATGTTTATTTTCTCGCATTCTGGACTATATTATGGGTCCCCGTGGGGGCCGCATATTTTCTCTGTTTGCAGGTTGGGTGGGTTGTTTCTATGAGGTAAAAGGCCCAATACCCAGGCCAGAGTGATACTTAGGCTACCTAGGACAGAGTGGATAGTCATGACGCCAACAGAATGTCAGGTTCTGTTGATTGCGATCATGAGACCCACGACCAGTTAAGGTTCAAATGGGATACCATCGTTGGCATGTATTTGCAACGATGATGGTGTCTCAGGAGAACTGTTAACGCTGGCAACCTTTTGACCTACCTTGTATTAGATCCTACCTGTGAGAGGGGTTGGGAAATTTTGTTTTGCAGGAAAACATGCCTCCATCCCACCCTATGCCCATTCAGACTATCTATCATAACCAACGTCGAACCTCTGAATCTAGAGGGTTCGACCTTATGTGACTTATGCAAAGGTTATCTATCCTGAATCAACGTCGAACCTCTGAATCTGGAGGGTTCGACCATTTTTGACTTATACAGAAGTTCTACATCAATTATCTATCAGAATCAACGTCGAACCTCTGAATCTGGAGGGTTCGACCATCTTTGACTTATGCACAAGCTGTTTATCCAGAAAGCAACGTCGAACCTCTGAATCTGGAGGATTCGACCATATCTTATGACCATGAAAAGCTATTATCCAAGAGGCCTTGATCCTGATTTATGATACATTTGCATCTTCATTAACATTTTTGCATTCATGCATGTGCATCCATGGTTACCAAGACTCTTACCACTCTTCCTCTCCATCAGATCAGTCAAAACGATTCCTCCACACCGATATCTGACAAGAGCTCACAGACAAAGAATCATGGGGAATTACAGACAAGATCAAGCTATTATCAAACAAACCCATGGGGCACCTTCCACCAAAGGAGCCTAAAGACTTTATGTTTGTCAGAGAACATTTCATTTGCATTAGAATAAGGCCAAGCTTGCCATTGTATATATTCCTTCAGTATTTTCGATTGTATTACTTTTGTTGTTATCAAGTACTTCTCATTGTAAGAGATTCATTCTGTTTGAATAAAAGAAAATAATGCAATATACATGTTTTTCTCAAATCATTTCATTTTTGTCATTATGTTCATTGATATTCAACTCACTTGTCTTAAGCAATTAAAAAAGGAGAATGATGAAAAATCAAAAACACATGAACTACTAACTATATGCTTTTGGGACAAAGATCCTGCTGACGATGTACAGGCGTTGTTTCAATTCCTAAACACTGGAGTTATAAGGGAGTGAAACCTTCGTCAACCCCTTTGAGCCTAAGGAGTAGTAGTTTCTTTTCAAAAAAATACAAAACCCTCAATTTTAACCAGGGGCAAGGTAGTCTTCAGTTAGTGCGACCGAGCGCTCAACTTTCAGGTATTCCATCAGAGGATCAATTACATCTCATCTCTCGCAACAAAAAAAGAAGAGCACTATCCACAATGGAAGTCTCTCATTCACTAAGAAGAAGGCAGTCACAACCTTTTCATCAAGTCAATCACAAAGCCATGCAACTTGTTCCCGAACGAGACCAAAAAGAATGGAAAGAAAGTTATGAATCATGATAAAAAAAAAAAAAAAAAAAACAATAGCCCGCTAAGTCAAAAGGAAGAAAAGAAAAGCTTTGAAGCAAATGACTTAGGCAAAAATTAGGGCATATCCCGCTGGACAACGAAAACCAAATTCAAAAGAAACTCTTTGCCCAGGCAAAAGTTAGGGAAAGCAAAAGAACAAAAATCCTCCAAGGGACAAGTTGTCGTGATCATCAACGAAAGCACCAAAGGGTGGCTGCCACCTCCATCAAAGTTGCAAAGGATCCTCATCCATTACAATCCTTCCTGAAAGGCGAACACTCGTGTCAAGCTAACTGAACGTAGGACTGGAGAACATCACGAAGAGGGGTGGGTTAAGTAGAACTTGAGCCTTTATCCTTTGTTTCTTAAACCGTGAACCCGACCACGTTACAACCCTCAAAAGTCCTAATGGAAGTAGGGTTCGTTCCGAAAGCATACAAACTGTAAAATCATGTCAAACTGACTCCTAATGTTGCTGTGTCACTTGTGTTAGTATCGGTACAACATTTTGACAAATAAAAACTTTTCTTTGAGATTAACATGTGCATTGCATTCTCATTATCCTTTTCAAAACAGAATTGTCTCTAACTTGAAAGTAAGTACTTGATACCAAGGAAAGTTCAACATTGAAATTCCATCGAGTAATCTTACAAAGGCAAAGGTTGGTCATCAACTAGCAAATATCTGAAGAATCCATTGGTTGGAAGAGTTCCTTTCAATCTGGGACATTCATTCCA
The DNA here is from genome assembly GCF_029867415.1 of Vicia villosa. Lineage (NCBI taxonomy): Eukaryota > Viridiplantae > Streptophyta > Magnoliopsida > Fabales > Fabaceae > Vicia > Vicia villosa. The sequence goes on along the minus strand of NC_081180.1, from coordinate 35,455,543 downwards.
TGATCTACACTGGGGCAGACCATCGCAAATCTCCATGATTCAAGCATTATCAAAGTTCTATCTCAAGAGATCATACACGTTGGGGCAGACCATTGCACATCTCCATGATTCAAGCATGTCAAAATTCTATCTCAAAAGGTCATACAAGCTGGGGCAAGCTAGTAACAAGTCATTTTTTTTATCCCCAAGCAAGTGTCAGATATGGATACAAGTGTCGAGGAGTCAAGTCAACACCTCACCTTCGCAAGTTCTATTCTTCAAGCAACAACCTTCCACAAAGGCATTCTCCATCCACTCCTGGTATCTTGGAGACAATCATCCCATTCATAATCATACAATTATCATGCATATCATTGCATTCTCATTATCATTTCTCCCGCATGATCCAATCATCAACAAAGCAGGGCCATCCACCCCATCTTGAATCAAGCAGAGTTCAGAACTCCACCTAATCTATTCCACATCGAAGCAGAAACCCTGAACGATCATTCAGTACACTGCATATAGAATCCATTGCATTGCATCTCCAGAAGTGCACAAATAAATCAAACATTTGCATGTGAAGCATAAGCCAAGTTACTCATCAGATGGGTTCTCTACAAGCAATCAATTGATATTCCACTGGGGCACTCAGAGTTACCATTGTGGTGTCATCTCCCAAAGTCAATCATGTTCATCTTTCTTTAACTCAGAGTTGATGTTTTTATGTTCGACCCAGAGTTGATTCTCCTTTCATCTTTTAACCCCGAGTTAATTATCTCCCCCACTCAACCCAGAGTTGACGGTTATCTTTTATTCAACCCAGAGTTGATTCTTGTCTTCTTTCCCACTCAACCCAGAGTTGACGGTTATCTTTTATTCAACCCAGAGTTGATCCTTGCCTTCTTTCCCACTCAACCCAGAGTTGACGGTTATCTTTTATTCAACCCAGAGTTGATGTTTGTCTTTTATTCAACCCAGAGTTGATGCTTATCTTTTTTCCCACTCAACCCAGAGTTGATGGTTGTCTTGTTTCTTTCCCTCTCACCCAGAGTTGATGGTTGTCTTGTTTCTTTCCCTCTCACCCAGAGTTGACGGTCACCTTTTATTCAACCCAGAGTTGATGTTTGTCTTTTATTCAACCCAGAGTTGATGCTTATCTTTTTTCCCACTCAACCCAGAGTTGATGGTTGTCTTGTTTCTTTCCCTCTCACCCAGAGTTGATGGATATCTTTTTCTTCTTCTATTCAACCCAGAGTTGATATTCTTTTCTTCTTCCCACTCAACCCAGAGTTGATGGTTAATTGTTCATCTTTTCCTCTTTCAACCCAGAGTTGAATTACTTTCTTCACCCAGAGTTGACAGTTATCTCTTATTTCTTTTCCACTCAACCCAGAGTTGACGGTTATCCTTTATTCAATCCAGAATTGACTTCTCCTTTTTCCCACTCAACCCAGAGTTGACGGTTATCTTTTATTCAACCCAGAGTTGATCCTTGTCTTTCTTTCCCATTCAACCCAGAGTTGACGGTTATCCTCTGTTCAATCCAGAATTGATTATTTCTCTTTCCCATTCAACCCAGAGTTGACGGTAACATCTTTCTCAACCCAGAGTTGACGGTTATCCTTTGTTCAATCCAGAATTGATTATTTCTCTTTCCCATTCAACCCAGAGTTGACGGTAACATCTTTCTCAACCCAGAGTTGATGGTTATCCCTTATTCAATCTAGAATTGGTTCCTCTCCCACTCAACCCAGAGTTGATGGTTGTCCCTTGTTCAATCCAGAATTGACTCCTCCTCTCCCGCTCAACCCAGAGTTGACGGTTGTCTCTTGTCTTCTCCCTCTCAATCCAGAGTTGACGGATATTTCTTATTGATTCTTTTTCGCTCAACCCAGAGTTAACGGTTATCTTTTCCCATTTACCTCTCAACCCAGAGTTTACGGTTATTTCTAATTGATTCATCTTTCCTTCTCTCAACCCAGAGTTGATGTCTACCTCTTGTTTTCAACCCATAATTGATCTTCTTTCCTTGCTTTCTTTGTCAACCCAGAGTTGACGCCTATGTCCCTTTCCTTTATTCTTCGACCCAGAGTCGACTCACTATTCTTCTTCAACCCAGAGTTGAGTTCTATTTCATTTCTAACCCAGAGTTAATTTGATCAATCCAGAATTGATACATCCTCCTCAGTGGATTTGACACCATTTCTTCCCCAGTGGATCACATCTCTAATCAGGCAAATTTTCAGGTTCACTTGGTATTTAATCTCCTTCTACCTTGAAGATTCGAAAGGCTAGCGCCAATCTCATTTTCAGGTTTAAGACGATTAAATAGGGGCAGCTGTTGCACCCCAAAATTTGCCCATCTGATTTTATTTCTAATTGGCTTAAGTTTTGCATTCACGCACATCTTTCCATTAGGTCATTATACACTCCGTGCAACAGTTGTCAATAACTTCAGCTTGGGATCAAGGATCTTGAAAATCAGGGCTCCTACTTTATTCAGGCTCGATTCATCTAGTTATTATTTATGATTTGAAGTATGAACATTATAAATTCTTTCTCCTCCAACTACAAGGGCGTTATCTTCATCAAGGTTAATTTAAGGGCTTTGTTATGATTATTATACAATCCATCACCTGAGTTTTATCATCAAGGCAGAGATTGGTCCGTTTAATTACTTATGTTGCAAGCTATATGTGTTTTGGATTTGATGCAAGAGTTTGATATTTAAAAATTTAAGGTGTTTTAAAATCACTTCTAAGTTGGAAGTGAATTGTTAAGAGAGGGATAACTTTGACTCTTGGTCAAAGTCAACCATGGAAAGTTGACTTTTGATCGAAGTCCATGTTAAGCTTGTTTTGGTTTCCATCCTATCTTTGGTTTATTCATATTGCAACCTGAAGTTTATAAGAAGAAGTTTTGAACTCAAACTAGAGGCAAATTGGAGAAAGTGAAGAATTCATTGAAATTGAGAAAGTAGAAAATGTCATTGAAAATCCAATGGGCTACAAGATTCATTCAAGCCTATTCATGAGGTTACATAGTTATCCACATTCCATTTATATTGTCCATTCAATTCAAAACCATCCAAATTCTATTACAAGAACCATTCCAAACATTCAAAAGCCACCATGTCAAATTATCATCATCATTATTTCTTTTAATTACAAAACCACATCCATAAACTAAAAGCCCACTCACATTTCATTACAAAAATCATACAATCACCTTCCTATTACAAAACAAAGGAATTTATTACACAAGATCCACAAGCTCTGACCAAAGTCAAAACCCCTACAGCAACCTCACCCTTCATTCTTCAAATTTCTTCAAGGTTTCCACTACCAGCTTCATCATTATTCTACACTAATCCTAGGACATATATCTCTTCAAGTCAGTATTCCATTCCATATCATGCCTTCACAATTTACAGCATCCTTTCATCAAAACCTGCAACATACAAAAGTTCCATATCAGTTCTAAGCATCACCAATTTCGCAACAATTACGAATGCTAATAATATCCTACTGCAGCCCTGTATATTCATGACCAATCAAAATAAGACTCGTTGAAGCTCACTTTCCAATTGGCATAATTTAACTATGGATGTTAACAGAGATCTAGTTTATCATGGATGGTTAGTACATTCAAAAAGAAGAACAGCTACATCAGAATTTCGAACCGATACGAAGCTGCATACACATATACATATTCCAAAACAGTCATTCCACAAAAGAAAAACCAAAAATCAGACAGCAGCAAACTAATTGAATAACCAACTTTAATTAACATTTTCAGTCTTCTAACTAACTACCTAACAGTCCCTAACAGAATTGCCACCTATCCCAACTAACATCATAACTAACTCCTTCTAACCTCTAACTGTCACATAACAAACTTTTAACAGAATAACAGAATCCAACAGAATGTAACAGAAAAGCAGAGATTGAGCTACCTGAGAAGATCTATATAACAGACTTCTCCACCTTCATTCAAGGGTCTCCACTCCATTGATCTTCATCACTCTCGATTCATCTTTCCATTTTCTCTTCATCTTCGATTCTCAACCATAATTCACTTTCACCATTTCTCACTTCATCACCATCTTCACTTCACTCCAATCTTCAACTTCAACCACTCTCCCCTCACCTGGAACCTTTCATCTCTTCATTCTTCAATCTCTCACTCACCATATCTTCATCTTCAACCCACACAAAATCACCTGAACCTTCAAGAACACCACTGCTCTTCACGTTATCACGGTATCAACTTCATCCTCCTCGCTCTGTTTCAATCACCATAAAGAATTCTGGAAAAAAGGGAACACAATGATAATTCGGAAGGGAAAGAGAAGAAGATAGAAGAATACGTATTACAAGAAGCTGAGGAATTCGTGGTATTACCTGAAACCAGAGCTTCATTCGCTGCTCTTCGCATTTGTCAATCACCGACGTCAAGGTTCAAAGGCCGTTGGAGCCTCTCCGGCAGCTTCGTCAATCTTCGTCCATCACCAACACGCAACTCAGTTCCAGTGCAAAGCCATCAAATACACCACCGATTCATCTTTGTTCTAATCTTCAACACGATCAACAACAACCGGTAGACAACATCACCCTCGCTTTGATCTTCACACCAAGGTTTCAAATCGGGACTGAGACGGAGGTTCATGATCGAGAAAAGTATGAAAGCGGTGAAGAGGCTTTGTTTGCGCAACTCATGGCGAACGTTGATCAGAGACTCCGGCGCCGTCGCACACAGTTGAGAGCAGAAGAAGTTCAATCGGTACATTTCGCTTAACCCTAAATCCCCTTTCCTTTTTATTTTATTTTTATTATTCATTTAATTCATTCTTTTAATTTTAATTGAAGAAAATGTGAATAATCTGAATTGGATCAAGAAAAACGTGAATGGATCATAAGAAAAATAATTTCCCTCGGGCCTTTCATAAATTGTTACACCCTTTAGGCCCACCATGTCCTTTTTCATTATGTTGAAAATCAAACAAAAATAACCATCCGTGGGCCTGCTATTGCTAATCATACACCCCTGGGCCCAACATCTTCTTTTTGGCTAAAGAGAAATTCTACATAAAAAACTCTTCTGGGCGGCCTTTCCCATGGGCCAGCGCCCAAATTACTAATTGCACCATAAATTCAACTTTCACCCCCTGTTTCCATTACATCTTAGTTTAGGTTTAATTATATTTCTACCAATTTTCTTTAGATGATAAATACTAATTTTTCCACTATCATTGTTAGACTTTAATACAACTTTTCTAACATATAAAAAATAATCAACAAAAATATTAGTTTTAGGCTATTTGCTTTAGTCTTTTACTTGATTAGAACTCAATTCCTCTCATAAAAAAAAAACGTAAAAATAATAGTATTTTAAATTCGATTTTTGTACTATTTTGCATTGTTCACTTTCATGTCTTGTACCATATTCTCAAGTGTTTATGTTAGCCATTTTACACTAATTCTTGTATCGTTATTTACTTGTATTTTTACTTGTAATTTCAATCTCCGCTTATGCTTATATTTTCATACCACTTTTTGCACCTAACCATTAGGTAGAAACCATGACAACATTAGGAATTAGAGGTTCCCATCATATTAGGCTAGTTTTCATCTTAGGCTAGTTTTGTTTATTTTCCTTTTCAACTTTAAAACACTTAATAAAGGAAGAGGCGAATCACATTAAAAGTGGGAGAGAAACGAGTGGGATTTATTCCCTAATCTGTTTCTCAAACACTTAGTGAGAGAGAAATGAGTGGGATCCATTCCCTAATCTGTTTCTCGATCACTACAAAGATAAATGAGTGGGATTCATTCCCTAATCTGTTTCTCGAGTATTAGAGTAATGAGTGGGATTCATTCCCTAATCTGTTTCTCTATCCATGTAGAGAAATGAGTGGGATTCATTCCCTAATCTGTTTCTTTGACATCATACAATCTAATGTGATTCAACTCGCAGATTAAAATCCCTTAAAAATCACCAATCAAAACGTCTAAAACATCTAATAAAGGCTCAGACCTAAATCAAAGTAATGAAGTGGTGCGGAACCTTGTATTGGGTTTTGTTCATCATGGAATTACCCTAAAAAATACAAACCAATTTTCTCTCTTCTCTCTTGCCTCAGAGGCATTCTTTCTCTTGCCTTCAGGGCATTTCTTTCTCCTAATCGGACACGTTATTTCCGCTCCATTCCCAGCTTAAGACTCCAGAGGTCGAGCAGCGGAGTGCGAATGTAACTGTTCAACTAAAAAACACAAAAACAAACAAAACTAAAGAGCCGAACTACGGCGCTCTGATTCCTGAAAAGGATACGTAGGCATTAGGTCGCGGGGCCTAAGCGAGCACAATTATTTATAACCTTATTTTCCCCGTGTTTCTTCTTTTTTCATTTGCATGCATTCCCTTAGTAATTAAGCTTTAGATTTATACACCCTTAGAATAGAACAAACATAAGTGGATCCTGTGGAGTACCACAGACGTGAGGGGTGCTAGCACCTTCCCCTTGCGTAACCGACTCCCGTACCCTATCTCTGGTCGAAAGACCTTTTCTTATCCATTTCTTATTCCAGGTTTTCTGATATTCCTTTCCCTCTTTGGGATAAATATATTGGTGGCGACTCTGTTGTTTATTTTCGCGAGCGTGCGACAGGTAGAAACAAGAACAATTGAATGGTTCAAATTCCAAAAGTACACAAAGATCAATCCTTACCAGTTTTCATCAAAGTACCATGATAACAATGCTAATCCTATATACAAATTCTATGTCAGAAATTCCACAAAGCAAAAGAAGTTCAAGAATGAATCACACCTACGTATTTCTCTACTGAGAGAACAAAAATGGAGGATCCTAACACTCACCAGACAATGACGCAAACATACCGAATTAATTATAAACTCATCTAAGCATAAGACATATAAAAAGTGTATAAGCATGAATCACTAAGGACTTTCGGGTTGTAGCTTGGCTTGGTTAACAAGGAAGTGTCATATCTCACGGCCATTGAAACGAAAGTGTCAAAACCTAAGAGAGCATTCAAATTCAATTATCACAGCCTAAACAACCAAGTTCACCACATTATTCATTACTTGCTCAAGGGTCACAGAATTCTTTTCTTTCTTTCTCTTTTTTTTTTTTTATATTATTATTTTTTTTCTTTATTATATACATAAATATATATACCCCTTGAGCACTATCTTTTGATTTATCCTCACCAATGTACACCTTTATTTTATTCTCCCCAACTTGTATATTACCAAGACATTACTAAGAATGCTCCCTATTCTAAGGCAAAAAGGAATCAATCCTTATCATATCAAATGGAAACAGTTCTAGGTAGAAAGAAAAGAAAGTCATCAAGATTCTATCAAAAATCGGTATAGAGATCTATATACAACATAAGCTTAACCGATAAGAATCTTGGCAAACGGCTCAAAGTGGTTAGCAAAAACTCACACACTCACCGGGTAGGTTACATTTGGATTGGAAGTTTTTCTCATAGTGCAGAACAAAATGCCTTGATCACTTTCATGCTTAACACAATTTAATAATAATGCAAGATTAATCATAATAAAAACGAGTTAAAACGCACATTGCTGGTATCCAGCACAATTTATATATATACACAATGGAAAGTCTCCTCACAACTACAGCTAGGCTAAAGTGATTCACAATTGAACTAATTTTATCCACAGAAATTAATGACAACTAATTTGTACAATTAAAAGCATCAGAATCAAAGGTACTTGATAAATAAAACGATAAAGGATGTACCTTGCGCGTACAGTTTTCAACTTATATCATCACCACTCAAATTGTGTTGCATCATCCAAATTCATCGTGGCAACAAAAATTCGTGTTCCAGCTAATTAATCATCAGGACAACTTATCAAACCATTATTTCTAAAATATAAACACTAAACTAAAATAAACTACTTAAAAATAAATAAATGCAAAAATAAAATAAACTGAACTTATATAAAATAAAAACCACACCAAACAGGTGTTAACTATCCAAAGGCGTAAACTTAGCCTTTCAAAGTACCTCATCCAAAAGGATGGAACAAAACTATAAACATTAAAAACAAAGTAACTAAAAATTGTTCTAACATAAAACTAAAAACAATAAAAATAAAACAGTAAAACAAAACTACTCCTCATCAGAAGTATCCTCATCAGCATCAGCCATCCCCTCCTCAGGATCTGGCCTGCCCTCAGGCCATGAAGCATAAGCAGATAGATCATCCCGGGTACCAACAGGCTGCTGCAGAGAAAGCTGCCGGATAGAATCCTGCAAAAACATAAACGCTCTCTGATGCGCCATATGCATCTGATAGTTCCAATCACTTGCATCACCATACTGTGGACCAGCAGGCGGTGCAGCAGCAACCGGAACAGCTTGAGAAGCATCGGGAAGGTCAGATGCACCAGCAGCAACACCAAAAGGACGACCTCCAGGCAAACAGTACCTGTTAGCAAAAATATCATCTATAACACCATCCATGGGAATCCTACCACCAGGTGGAAACCGGACATCAGCCTTCCTGCACAAACCCATTATTAAACCAGGAAAAATCAACCTACATTTCACCCCATCTCCATGAAGAGTTCCATTCAGGGCGACTCTTTTCAGCTCGTTCGCCACAATCCTGGACACATCAATGTTATCACCATTCAAAATACCCTGAACCAAACCTGCCGTATCAATGGTGAGGGAGGAAGTGTGACTCTGTGGCCTAGTGTTGTAAAGGACCACCGAAGTCACCAACTGAGCCTCCTCCGTCAACTGACTACGAGTAAAAGTCTTTGGCAGCCCAGCTTTAGTCAGAGTATAGGTGAAACCAGTCCTGCAAATCCTCTCCCTAATACTCTCCACGTCCCAGTTTCCTTTGTTCAACCTGGGATGGTACTGGCATTCTTCTACCAAAGCAAGAGGGTTATCCAGAAAATCAAAAATAGCCTCTTTGCTAAAATCAATGGCCTTACCTCTCACCCATGTTTTAAACGGGTAAGCTTCAGTACCTGACCAACCGCTCGGAGGCAAGGCGTTTGCGTAGAATTCTCTGACAATTTCCACCTGATAGAATTTTGGTGGAGTGAACAACTTGTCCCAGCATGTTTCAGACAAAGCAGTCCACGCCCTTTGGAAGAGGCCGTGGTCAATAGGAACCACAGTTCGTTCACTCCACACAACGCGACTTTCAAGCTCATGGTACCTCGCCTCTTGCTCCGGACCTAGAAACTTCGTCCGATCAAACCTGCCAGCTTGTGAGGAAGATCCCTCACCAGAACCAGTCTTCTTTCTCTTTAAAAAGGGTGCCATTCCTGCACAAATTAAATCAAACAAAACACACAAATTGAAACAAAGTTAGCATAACCTCTATTTTAATAGCCTATATCAATCCACAGTCATCATCAATCACAAAACAGACCCTATCTACACCCTAAACAACATAAAAAAAATTTTCAAAGATGAACCCAGGGCGCGACGCGCGCTCTGCGAAACCCAGAAAAATTCTTCAGAAATCTGCAAAACAGAAGAGGAGACAAGCTTCTCCTCCCTTCCAAAGGTTCCAGAAAGCATAAGATACAGCAAACGATTGTTTTCTACCCTAGTTTTTCAAAATTATTCAAAATATTCCTAAATCTAAAAACCTAACAACTAAAACTTAAATTAATGGAAATAGAGAAGAAGATAGACAAACCTTTGATGATTGATGACAGTGGAGTGACGAAATTAGTGAGGAAATGCAACAAGTGTGTGTTGTGTTTCTTTCTTTTCTTGGAACAAAGAGGAGAAAGGGTGGAATGGAGGCAAAGACCTCCAAAACCCTAGGTAACACACTCTGCCCACGAAACCGGGTCGGGCCCAGCATGGGTGGGCCCAAATCACAATTATTTTTTTTTCAAAAATATGTACAGCGCGCGACGCGCGCAGACTCGGCGCGACGCGCCCTCATCTCTGCCTGGAAGGGGTCCTTGAGTTCACATAGCGCGCGACGCGCGCATATGGGTGCGACGCGCGCTACACCAGAAACAGCAGAAAAACTGCATTGTTTCAGCACGCCCAAAAATACCGGTAGATCGTTTCTGGCTCGACGACAACTCAAAAATCCCACCTGCAAAAAGAACACAAATACAAGTGAATATATACAACTTGGGGTGCCTCCCAAGAGCGCTTTGTTTAACGTCGGTCAGCTCGACGGTCAAAGGCAATCAAGGATCGCCAAACGATAAAACGCAAGTTTCACGATTAAAATCGCTTCCTCGATACACCTTCAACCTCTGACCATTTACTACCCACTCTTGGTTTGATTTTTGGTCCTCTATCACAATAGCACCTTGGCTTCTCACTTCTTTGACCAAAAACGGTCCGGACCATTTAGACTTCAACTTTCCCGGGAAAAGTCTTAACCGGGAATTGAAGAGTAAAACTAATTGCCCTACCTTAAAGTCCTTCATTCTAACCTTACTATCATGATAGAATTTGGTCTTTTCCTTGTAAATCGAATTGGACTTATAGGCATGCAATCTCATCTCTTCCAACTCATTAAGTTGGATTTTTCTTCTCTCTCCACACAACTTGTGGTCAAAATTCAAAAGCTTCAAGGCCCAATATGCCTTATGCTCTAGTTCTACGGGAAGGTGGCAACTTTTACCATACACCATTTGGAATGGTATAAGACCGATCGGTGCTTTGAAAGCGGTCCGATACGCCCACAAGGTTTCATCTAACTTCATTGACCAATCCTTCCTAGAGCTAGACACAGTTTTCTCAAGAATTCTCTTAATCTCTCTATTGGTCCTCTCAACTTGCCCATTAGTTTGTGGATGATATGGAGTAGCTACCTTGTGCTTTACTCCATATTGCTCCAACACTTTTTCAAGCGGAGCATTACAAAAATGAGATCCACCATCACTAATTATCACTCTTGGCGAGCCAAACCGCGAAAATATATTTTTCTTCAAAAACTTTATCACGGTCTTACCATCCGCTTTGGGTGAAGCAATCGCTTCCACCCACTTAGACACGTAATCAACAGCTACCAAGATGTATTCATTTGACATTGAGGAAGGGAATGGTCCAACAAAATCAATGCCCCAACAATCGAATACCTCAACTTCTACAATACTTTGGAGGGGCATTTCCTCTCTTTTCCCTATTCCACCAGTTCTTTGACAACTGTCGCATGAGGCAACATGGTGGTAAGCATCTTTGAACAAAGTAGGCCACCAAAATCCCGATTGAAGGACTTTTGTGGCCGTACGCAAACCATTAAAATGACCACCATAAGGCGAATTGTGGCAATGCCACAAAATGCTTTTTGCCTCCTCATCCGCGACACATCTTCTCAAAAGATTGTCACTACTCAACTTAAACAAGTGAGGATCATCCCAAACATAAAAATTAGCATCGTTTAAAAACTTTTTTCTTTGATTCCAAGTTAGATCCTCCGGTATCCAGCCAGATGCTTTATGATTAGCCATATCTGCGAACCAGGGTCTAACTTCTTGTACCATGTACAGTTTTTCATCTGGGAATTCTTCCCTCACCTCTTTTTCATTGTTTGTCACCTCGGTATTCACTAACCGAGACAAATGATCCGCAATCAAATTTTCTGTACCTTTCTTATCTTTCACTTCAAGATCAAATTCTTGAAGCAAAAGAATCCACCGAATAAGCCTTTGTTTTGAATCAGGCTTGGTAAGAAGATATTTGATTGCGGCATGATCAGTATAACACACAACTTTAGAACCAATGAGGTAAGAGCGAAACTTTTCCAATGCAAATACAATTGCGAGCAATTCTTTTTCGGTAGTGGCATACTTAACCTGTGCCTCATTTAAAACTTTGCTCGCATAATGTATAGCATGGAATTGTTTGTTCTTCCTTTGGCCTAAGACCGCACCAACCGCATAGTCACTCGCATCGCACATGAGTTCAAACTCAAGCGACCAATTAGGAGCGACAATTATGGGTGTGGTGGTCAAATTTGCTTTAAGTTCTAGGAAAGCTTTTAGACATGATTCATCAAAATTAAATTCCATACCTTTGTTGAGCAAATTACTCAAAGGCTTTGCGACCTTGGAGAAATCCTTGATGAATCTTCTATAGAACCCAGCATGTCCCAAGAAACTCCTTATGCCTTTCACATTCACCGGAGGGGGAAGCTTTTCAATAACTTCAATTTTTGCCGGATCGACCTCAAGCCCCTTTGAAGAAACCTTGTGGCCAAGAACAATCCCATCCGTCACCATGAAAGTGCATTTCTCCCAGTTGAGAACCAAATTTGTTTCAATGCATCTCTCCATTACCACATCAAGGTTCTTTAAGCACAAGTCAAATGACGACCCGTACACAGAAAAATCATCCATGAAAACCTCAATGCTTTTCTCGATCAAATCTGAGAAGATAGCTTGCATGCACCTTTGAAATGTTGCAGGAGCATTACATAGTCCAAATGGCATTCTTCGGTATGCGAAAACGCCAAAAGGACAAGTAAAAGCAGTTTTCTCGTGGTCCGCCGGATTCACTGATATTTGATTGTATCCCGAATAACCATCCAAGAAACAATAGAAATTTCTTCCGGCTAACCTCTCTAACATTTGATCCATAAAAGGTAATGGAAAGTGATCTTTTCTTGTTGCTTGGTTCAACCTCCTATAATCAATACACATACGCCACCCGGTCACCGCTCTCGAAGGAATCAACTCGTTCTTCTCATTTCTCACTACCGTCAATCCACCCTTCTTAGGAACCACATGCACCGGGCTCACCCATTCGCTATCGGAGATGGGATAAATCATCCCCGCCTCTAATAACTTCACAACCTCTTTTCTAACAACTTCTTTCATGGTTGGATTCAATCGCCTTTGAGGTTGTGCCACGGGCCGAAAATCATCTTCTAACATAATCTTATGCATACAATAGGCCGGACTAATACCCTTCAAGTCGGATAAAACCCATCCTATTGCTTCTTGATTCTTTGTCAACACTTCCTTCAATCGATGCTCTTCCTTGTTAGACAAACCACTATTAATGATAACCGGCTTAGTAGAATTGTCACCGAGAAACACGTATTTCAAGTGAGACGGTAACACATTCAACTCCACCTTTTGCTCTTCAACTTTAGGTTCATCCTTCAACTCTTCAATTTGAGTTTCAAATGGATTCATCTCCTCACAAGCCTCTAAATTTCTCAAGCAATCTTCAATTTCCTTCTCTTGATCTTTGGTGAGAACTTCGAGAGCTTCCATTAAAGTCTTCTCAAGAGGATTCGACAAGTGCATTTGATTCTCCACTTTCATAATAGCCCTTTCGGTAGCATCGATTCTAAAACAATCATCCTCATCACTAGGATGCTTGATGGCTTCAAAGAGATCAAGACATAATTCTTCATCTTGGTACCTTAATTTCATTAAGCCATCATCAATATCTATCATCATTCGGGCCGTCTTCATAAAAGGCCTTCCTAAGATCAATGGAATCTCAGGATCTTCTTCCATGTCTATGACAATAAAATCAACAGGATACCAAAATTTGTCAACCTTTACAAGCAAGTCTTCCGCAACTCCATGAGGATGAGCTGTGGATTTATCCGCTAATGATAACGTCATCCTTGTCGGCTTCAAATCGTTGATTCCTAATCTTCTCACCATAGACAATGGGATCAAATTAATGCTAGAACCGGTATCTACCAAACCTTTGCCTATGTGAACATTTCCAATAGACACCGGTAAGGTTACCCGCCCAGGATCATTTGATTTTATCGGAGTAGTGCGTTGAATTAACGCATTACAACAAGAGCTCACCGTTACTACCTCCGGATCCAAGAATCTTCTCTTCTTAGTGATGATGTCTTTGATGAATTTTGCATACATCGGCATTTGCTCTAATGCCTCGGAAAAAGGAACATTAATTTGCAACTTGCTAAAAATATCCAAGAACCGAGCATAGTGCTTTGCATCTTCTTTCTTTGACGGACCTGGAGGGTAAGGTAATTTCTTCACTTGTATAGAATCATCCACCTTCTTCTTTCCCTTTTCACTCACACTCAATTTTTTTCTCTCTTTTTCTACAACTTTCTCAAGAGTTTCTTTTTCCACTAATTCTTTCTCTTTCTCATTTTCAACTAAATCACCCTCAACATTTTTTTCTACTTCAATCACCCTATCTTTTTCACTCTCAACAATTTCCTCCTCAACTATTTCTCCTACACCCATATCAATATTTCTACCGCTACGAGTTAGAATTGACTTACAATGCTCACGAGGATTTTCTTGTGTAGTAGCCGAAAAAGGACCTTTGTTTTGATCGGCAAGTTGCTTTGACAATTGCCCGACTTGAGTTTCAAGGTTCTTTATTGCGGCATCCGTACTCTTTTGGCTTGCAATTTGCAATTGCATGAATTGGCTAAGAGTGTCCTCGATTGAAAGCTTTGTTTGTTGAGGTTGTTGATTGTAACCGCCTTGATAAGGATTTTGACGATTCGATGGGCCCGCTTCCGGCCTCCATCCTTGTTGATAACCTTGATTACCTCTTTGTTGGTAACCTTGGTTATTGTTGTAAGGTTGTTGTTGTTGTCTCCCACCATAAACTTGATTAGGATTAGACACATAATTCACCTCTTCACCCGGTGGAGGACAAAAACCTGTTTGATGGTCACCCCTACACAACTCACAACACATCACATGTTGATTTTTAGAAGGGCTCCCATTTATCTCTTTGATTTGTTGAGGGAGTTTTGACATTTGTTGAGTGAGCAATTCTACTTGTTGTGTCAATAACTTGTTTTGAGCAAGTATTGCATCACTAGTATTCAATTCAAGAACTCCCGGTTTTCTTTGCAATGCACTACGGTTGTGTTGCCCTTGATGATCATTCAAAGCCATCCTATCAATGATAGCAATTGCTTCAGCAGCTGTTTTTGACATCAACGAACCACCCGCGGTAGCATCTAAAAGAGTTTTTGGTTGAGGTTGGAGTCCATTCCTAAAGATATGGATTTGAGACAATTCATCAAACCCATGACCTTTGCACTTTCTAACCATGGACTTGAACCTCTCCCATGCTTCATTGAGAGATTCATTCGAACCTTGAGAGAACACCGCAATAGAAGTTTTCGCTTCCATGAACCTATTGTGAGGAAAGAACCGATCCAAGAACTTCTCTTCTAACTCGTTCCAATTTGTCATGACATTATTTGGTTGATCAAGGTACCATTCCTTAGCTTTTCCAATTAAGGAATGAGGAAAAAGTCTCCTGAACACCTGTTCTTCTTGGTCTTCCGGAGCACCAATTGTTCCGGCGATCTCGTAGAACTTTGTTAGATGAGTAAATGGATCCTCGTGATCTGCCCCTGTGAACGGATTTTGGTATAATAATTGAAGTAACCCCGTCTTCATCTCGGAGTTTCTTCCATTGGCCTGATCACGAGCAAATTGTGCATTGAGTCGAGGGCTATTAACACAAGGCCCTCGAACTGGAACATTAGGGATCTCTCCTGCCATTTCTCCCTCAACTAAGTTTTCAACCGGAGTTGAAGAAGAAGATGTCTCTTGTTGTTGTCTTCTTTCCCTAGCTATTTGTCTCCTCCTACGAGTTTTGCTATTCTCTCTACGAGCAGTCCTCTCAATCTCAGGATCAAAAAGGAGTTGATCTGCAGGTACACGTCCTCGCATAAACTGTTATCTGAAAAACTAACCAAGCAAATTAACAAACACAAGGAAAATAAATTTAGAAACAAGATATTAATTATAAGACTCAATTCAAAACAAACTATTGCAATGCTTGCAATATCTAAACAACAATCCCCGGCAACGGCGCCATTTTGTTGAAAGAGTATTGTGGTGTACTTTTCGTTATTATCGTATCCACAGGGATTATTGCGATATCACCGCCGTTCTATAGCCTATTTTGTCTTGAGTTAATGTTACTTTAGTTTTAGGTTTGCAAAAGATCATTCAATTCTTTTAGTAGCAAAGAGTAAATTAATGAGAGTTCTAAGTTAAAGAAAATGTATCAAGATTCGATTTCATCGACCTAAATTTGTATGTCTCCTTATAAATATACGTATATGAACATGGTAACGATCAACATAATTACGTATCGACGCCTATATCGTCCGTGTCCGCAACGATATAGTTAGATTTACCGTATTGTTTAACCGACGATTTCTCCACCGTTTAAACAATACAAATAACGTTTTAAAACCGATACTAAGTAAACATCAAACGCTAAATCCATGTCTGCAATTTATAGTTTGATAGATGATAAAGTTAGATCTAGATACAAATATTGATGTCTCAAACACTTATACCAAAGAAAAAGCTTTAATAAACAAACTAAACCATCTATATTGATCATCACTTGTTCATACATAATATATTCACAAGAAAAACATACAAAAAGCTAGGAAGATTACATCTTATCTTGATACAAAAGGGGTTTAGCTATCCATGAAAATGGTAGCTTGCTCAAGAAGTAAAGGATGAAGATCAACAAGCATCAAAGGCGAATAATCGACGATCAAGGCTTCCAATCTTCAATTCTTAGTTTGCTACAGTGATTAGGGTTTTTTTAGCTCTTAAGAAAAAGGTCCACACCCAAAAAATCAGAATTACTCTTTATATAGAAAAAACATTTTCTGTCCAGGGCGCGTCGCGCCCTCCAGCGCGCTTCGCGCCAATACACTTAAGAAATTTAAACCGCCCATGCGCGTGACGCGCGCAACTCTCTGCTTTGAAGCTCCAAAATATCTTGCCCAGGGCGCGACGCGCCCACATCTCCGCGCGACGCGCGCTTACTTCTGCCAGGCACTCTCTTGCAAAGCTCAAAACAAGCTCCAAACTTCCCCAAAATTGGCTAAAACCTACAAAATCATAACTAAAACACATATTAACATAAAATGAAAGCTTAATATTATAAACTATAAATAATTATCTAAAACTTCAGGGAATTGTACGAATATCCGATAAAAACGGTCGAAAGGTGCCATTAATTAAACTAAATATAAACACAATTTGGCACCTAACAGTTATTCATCATCATCGACTGGTGAAATCATCATTGAGGATTATATCCCCAAGTCACCTTCCGAGGCTACGGATCTAGAGTTCACATATCTAGTCAATGCCATCTTGGGAGAAGAGCAAGACCAAAATACAGAAGAGGACGATCTCGAAAGTGTCTCCGACAACGAGTCTCTCCATTCAGAAGATTGGAAGTTTCCTCAAAAGAAAAACCGACATACTCCACTTGGAAATGGGTATGCTCACACCGCTCAGTCTGCTGAAGTAGAAGAAGATCGTCTGAGTGTTGCAAAGACAGTGGTTGGTAAATCAAGACCTACCACAGGCCAGCTTAAGCCTAAGGTTCCAGATTACTTAGTGCACAATGGGGTTCGCCACTATTGGACAACCGTTGAAGTTACAACTGTTGTTCGCACTCCTAAGTAGGAACTTTCACCGTTATTTTATCCTCTCACCATAGCCCAGGGTGAAGAGATGTTTCATAGGGCTTTGCATTTTACTATTTCTTAGAAAAATGTCCCTCTTTGCTTCGCCCAAAGCAATAGAGATTTGTTTTATAGGGTCTTTGTTTCAAGAAATGACTGTTAATAAATAAAAATGTCATTCTGTTCCTTCGTTTAGTTTTTCCTTTTCTTTTTTCGGAAATTGGTAATCCTAAAAAACACCCTTAAAAAACATCAAAATATTCTATTAACTGCATACACCGAGTCTTCCCTCGTTGTCTAAATAAAACTTATCACACATATGCAGATTAATCATAAAATACCCCGTTGAAACGTGCGACCGTATGACTTCTCCAAACTTTGAGTTTCCTGTATTCGAGGCAGAGGAAGAAGAAGACGAAGAAATATCAAAGGAAATTTCACGGTTACTTCAACAAAAGGAAGAGGCCATTCAGCCATACAATGAGCCTCTAGAGATCATTAACCTTGGTTCCGATGGAAACAGAAAAGAGGTTAAGATTGGAGCTTCGCTCAGTGCTGAGATCAGAGAGAGTTTGATACAGCTGCTCAAAGAATTCTCAGATGTCTTTGCTTGGTCTTATCAAGATATGCCAGGGTTGGATACCAGTATAGTGGAGCATCACTTGCCATTAAAAGCAGAATGCCCTCCGGTCAAGCAAAAATTAAGAAGAACTCATCCGGAGATGGCCATGAAAATCAAAGAGGAAGTTCAAAAGCAGATCAACACAGGTTTCCTCGTCACTTCAGAATACCCTCAGTGGTTAGCTAACATTGTTCCCGTTCCTAAGAAAGACGGAAAAGTCCGCATGTGCGTCGACTACAGAGATCTGAACAAAGCTAGCACTAAGGATGATTTTCCTTTACCACATATTGATATGTTGGTAGACAGTACAGCAAAATCCAAAGTTTTCTCGTTCATGGACGGATTTTCAGGATACAACCAAATCAAAATGGCACCTGAAGACATGGAGAAAACAGCTTTCATCACCCCCTGGGGCACGTTCTGCTATCGTGTTATGCCTTTTGGACTAAAGAACACAGGGGCAACTTATCAAAGGGCCATGACTACGCTTTTCCACGACATGATGCATAAAGAAGTGGAAGTCTATGTGGATGACATGATTGCCAAATCAGAAAATGAAGAAGATCACATACAGAATCTGACAAAGTTATTTCAACGCTTACGGAAGTTTCAGCTTCTCCTGAACCCCAACAAGTGCACCTTTGGTGTCTACTCAGGAAAACTCCTTGGTTTCATCGTCAGCAAACGAGGAATTGAAGTAGATCCAGACAAAGTCAGGGCAATTCAAGAAATGCCTTCACCCAGAACCAAGAAACAAGTTAGAGGATTTCTTGGACGTCTGAATTACATCTCGAGATTCATATATCTCATGACTGCAACTTGCGTTCCTATTTTCAAACTTCTACGGAAGAATCAAAGTTGCGTCTAGACAGACGATTGTCAGAAAGCGTTCGACAGCATTAAGGAATATCTGCTCGAACCACCCATCTTATCTCCTCCAGTGGAAGGAAGACCTTTGATAATGTACTTAACCGTCTTAGAAGATTCCATGGGTTGTGTCCTTGGACAGCAAGACGATACAAAGAGAAAAGAGCATGCCATTTACTACCTGAGCAAGAAATTCACTGACTGTGAATCCCGCTACTCCATGCTCGAGAAGACGTGTTGTGCTTTGGCCTGGGCTGCCAAGCGTCTCCGCCAGTATATGATTCGACATACTACTTGTTTGATCTCTTATATGGATCCAATCAAGTACATCTTTGAGAAGCCTGCCTTAACCGGGAGAATTGCCCGTTGGCAGATGTTGTTATCAGAATATGACATTGAGTATCACGCACAGAAAGCCGTGAAAGGAAGCATTCTAGCTGAGCACCTGGCTCACCACCCACTCAATGGTCATGAATCAACCAGTTTCGACTTTCCGGACGAGGACGTCATGTACCTCAAGATGAAATATTACGACGAGCCACTACCAGACGAAGGACCTGAGATAGGATCCCAGTGGGGCTTAATCTTTGACGGAGCTGTCAATGCTTATGGACGAGGAATTGGGGCAATCATTGTTACACCTCAAGGTACCCATATTCCATTTACTGCCAGATTAACTTTCAAATGCACAAACAATGAGGCCGAATATGAAGCTTGCATCATGGGTCTCGAAGAAGCCATGGATCTAAGAATCAAACACTTGGATGTATATGGAGATTCTGCTTTGGTCATCAATCAAATCAAAGGAGAATGGGAAACACGCCAACCAGGGCTAATTCCTTACAAAGACTACGCGAGAAGATTGTTACCATTCTTCGACAGGGTAGATTTTCATCACACTCCTCGTGAAGAAAATAACTTGGCTGATGCATTAGCCACACTCTCTTCCATGATTAGGATAAATCATTGGAATGACATTCCTCAGATCGATGTTATGCGCCTGGATAGGCCCGCTCATGTTTTCACAGTAGAAGCAATCATCGACGACAAACCGTGGTATCACGACATCAAGAACTTTCTTCAAAAGCAAGAGTACCCTCTTGGGACGTCAAAGAAAGATAGAAAGACTTTGAGAAGGTTAGCTTGTAGATTCTTCCTGAATGAAGATGTTCTGTACAAGAGAAACTTCGACATGGTTCTGCTCAGATGCGTTGACAGAAAAGAAGCAGAAGTACTCATGAGAGAAATACATGAAGGTTCCTTTGGTACTCACACCAATGGACACACCATGACAGGGAAAATACTGAGAGCAGGATATTATTGGCTGACGATGGAGTCAGATTGCTACCAGTATGCAAAGAGGTGTCACAAATGCCAGATCTACACCGATAGAATTCATGTGCCACCATCTCTTCTCAACATACTCTCTTCCCCTTGGCCTTTCTCCATGTGGGAAATCGACATGATTGGAATGATCGAGCCAAAAGCGTCCAACGGACATCGCTTCATCTTGGTAGCTATAGACTATTTCACCAAATGGGTCGAAGCAGCTTCATATGCAAACGTTACAAGACAAGTTGTCGTCAGGTTTATCAAGAATCACATCATCTGTCGCTACGTCATTCCTAGCAAGATAATCACTGACAATGGGTCAAATTTGAATAACAAAATGATGAAGGAGCTTTGTGAAGAATTCAAGATTGAACATCACAACTCATCTCCTTACAGACCAAAGATGAACGGAGCTGTAGAAGCAGCTAACAAAAACATCAAGAAAATTGTTCAGAAGATGGTCATCACTTACAAAGATTGGCATGAAATGCTCCCGTATGCTCTTCATGGTTACCGTACATCAGTACGTACTTCGACCGGAGCAACTCCTTTCTCCCTTGTATATGGCATGGAGGCAGTTCTACCAATAGAGGTTGAGATTCCATCAATGAGAGTTTTGATGGAGGCAAAATTAACAGAAGCCGAGTGGTGTCAAAGCAGATTCGATGAATTGAACTTAATCGAAGAAAAGCGCATGACAGCTTTATGCCACGGTGAGCTGTATCAACAAAGAATGAAGAAAGCTTTCGACAAAAAGGTTCGACCTCGCACAATCAAAGAAGGCGACCTTGTACTCAAAAAGATTCAATCTTTTCTCACAGATTCGAGAGGGAAATGGACTCCCAATTATGACGACCCCTACGTGGTCAAGAGAGCTTTCTCAGGAGGAGCCTTAATACTCACGACTATGGATGGAGAAGAATTCACCCGTCCTGTGAACGTCGACGCAGTCAAGAAATACTTCGCCTAAATAAACAAAAGAACAGCTCGCTAAGTTGAAAACTCGCAAAGAGCGGCTTAGGCAAAAAAGAGCGTCTCGGTGAATCGAAAACCCGAAAGGGCGATTCAGGCAAAAGTTAGAGACATAAAAAAATAAATAATCAATCCCGGTAGACTTAAAACCCGAAAGGGGTAGTTTACGCAAAAGTTAGGGATATATGGCAAGTAACTGTGTTCAGGACAAACTTGATCATTCAAAAAATCCATAGCGGAGTATTCATCAGCAGTAGGTCATCTTCTACGAAGCACGAATACAGCGCAACTCGGAGTGGAAGGGAAAGATAACGGTCGTCACGTTTCATCGTAGCCCTTTTCCCGAAAATTACCAATTTCCAACTTTGTAAATACTCCATGGAATCAAGCATTTCGCTGGTTACCATTCCATAAATAATAATTTGAGCCTTGTGCTTTCCTTTGCAATCTAGTCTTTTTCAGTTTCTTGAAAAGCATTTCAAATTTAAACAGTCATTTTTCTTGAAACAAATGTTTTCATAAAATAAAATGAATTTACTTGCAAAAATAAAGGTGAAATTTCTTTCTAAGGTTTACAAACAATAGGAAGAATGCAAACAGTTGCTCCGAGAACGGTTGAGACTCCGGAAACCAAGATTTCCCCATGAGGTCATTTTGCGAACATCTCCCGATGACGGATCTTCACCTCAATTCATATTACTCATTTCGGACAAGCACACAACTAATAACCAGGTATCCCCAACAGAGTTCAAACTACAAGAAGAGGACATCTTCTGATCAACAAGATTCAAGTCGTATCATAGGATTTTACATCCGCGAAAATTCTATTCACATTCACTTTACATTTTATAATTGTCATAATATTCATGCATACATTACATCATAATTGCATAGTCTAGTCGAGGCTTTGATCATGTGAATGCTCGAGTCATTAAGGCATGAACTCGAGTTTCCCCTACAAGTTCTGGAGAAACTTTTTCCTTCGAGACGACAGTTCATACACAAGGATCTCCCCAAGCAAGTCAACAAATGGTAGTCTCCCTCAAAGAGATAGTTTGTTCACTTTTGGAGTTCCCCAGCCGAGATTCTCCCGCAGAATGACGCTTGACAATTTTCTTCAGATAAGATAGTCTGTTTCGCATTTTGGAATTCCCTACAGGGTCGATGAGCGGTTCTCTTCTCTAAGAAATGTGGATTCCCCGACATAATTGACAAGTGTTAGTTTTTCCTTCTGGAAAACAATTTGGTATTCCCCCAGCATGGACAAGAGATGCCACTTTCCGTCAAAGAAGATAATTCAGAATCTCCCAGCAGATCGACAAATGATCCCCAGCAGGGTCAGCAAATGGCAGTCTCTCCCGGTAGAAGACAGTTTGTTCTCCCAGCGGAGTCAGTGAATGGCAGTCTTTCCCCAAGGAAAGACAGTTTGTCTGTTAAATACTCAAGAAATCGACAAATGGCAGTTTCTTCAAACAGTGTGTCTGTTTCTGGGATGTTTCATCCTCTTCAGAGTTGACAAATGGCAGTTTTCTTCCTAGGAAAACAGTTTGTTAGTTCCCCTCAGAGTCGACGAATGGCAGTTTTCCTCTTAGGAAAACAGTTTGTTGGTTACCCGGCATCAGTCGACGAATGGCGGTTTTCACCCCGAAAACAGTTCGTCCGCCTTCAAACAAAGTCATTAGCCCCTCAAAAGATCATGAGGCCATATGACGATCCTTCAAAAACGTCAAGTTGAAAGGAGGGATGGTGAAGTTTCTTTATTTACCGTCAAATGGTATCTTACCTCCAAGTGCTGGTAAGAAGTTTGATGAGGAAACAAACCTGTGAAGTTTCTTTATTACCGTCAAATGGTATCTTACCTCCAAGTGTTGGTAAGAAGTTTGATGAGGAAACAAACCTTTGAAGTTTCTTTATTACCGTCAAATGGTATCTTACCTCCAAGTGCTGGTAAGAAGTTTGATGAGGAAACAAACCTTTGAAGTTTCTTTATTACCATCAAATGGTATCTTACCTCCAAGGGCTGGTAAGAAGTTTGATGAGGAAACAAACCTTTGAAGTTTCTTTATTTACCGTCAAATGGTATCTTACCTCCAAATGCTAGTAAGAAGTTTGATGAGGAAACAAACCTTTGAAGTTTCTTTATTACCATCAAATGGTATCTTACCTCCAAGTGCTGGTAAGAAGTTTGATGATGAAACAAACCTTTGAAGTTTCTCTATTTACCATCAAATGGTATCTTACCTCCAAGTGTTGGTAAGAAGTTTGATGAGGGAACAAACCCTTGAAGTTTCTTTATTACCATCAAATGGTATCTCATCTCCAAGTGCTGATGAGAAGTTTGATGAGGAAACAAATCTTTGGAAATTTTCTCTTTATCTGAGATATTGTCCAAACACAACTGAGACCAGTTTCGAGATATGGACATCCGAAACAAGGGGGAGGTTGTTTACCTTTTTCTAAGTGTCAACACTTAGTTAAAGAAGATGGATTGCGCATCCGACACTGCCATCCATTCGCCAGAATCCACATCAAGTATTTCTGCAGGAGTTTGTCTCCTCATCCCCCGCCGAGTGCGACAACGGGATCAAGTCATGCAAAGATTTAATCAATTACAACATCTCAGGAGCGCCCAAAATTCGGGCATTCTTTGATATTTAAGTCTCTTTCACGCAGGAGAGATCGAGATGTCAATCTCTCTCCCTCCGGATGAAAGAAACTTAAATAGGGGCATCTGTCATACCCTAATTTTTGACCCCCCTGAGATGACATATCTTTAGGATTTTCATCAGGTCAAAGCAAGTACCCAGAGCAGTCATCCCTTCATCTGGCATTCAATCGAGGATGTTCAAAAATAAGAAAACTCAGGCAAAGGATCAATCAATAGAAGGATTAGTCTCTAATATAATCATAAGACTCAAGAGCTTCATTATTTCACCTATGATTGATTAGACACCCAGTCATCTGAGTACAGGTTTACTCAGGTCACCAGACTAGGGTTTTTTAGCCTATCAAGGACTAAAATCAGGGATCACCTTTGGGAAACCCTAAAAAGCCCTAGGGGATCATTCAAAGACATCAATCATCTTCAAATAGCTCATATGACAAGATCCACTGGACATCACACCTCAATTCAAAGTCTACAGTCATCATTTTCATCTGGTCGACAATTAGGGTTTTTGACCTAATTCACCAGGATAGTTGACTTTTGTTTAGGGCATGGATTCAAAACTCAAGACATGATTCAAAAACCTCTCCTCACTCATTTGAGGAGAAGATCTTGATTCTACACAAAAGTCCAAATTTTCACTTTATCAGGAAAAAGTCAATTGTATGGGTTCACCTTTGACTTTTAAGATTTTTGGTCAAACCATGACTTTCAAGGATCAATATCATCAATATATGGATATTAAAGTCATTTGACCAAAGAAATTCAAAGAGATTCACCAAGGAGCAAAAAGTCGGGAATTAGGGTTTTTGAGGGCATTGTGGGAACTCAAAATTTCACCTACACAACTCAAAAAACTTCCAACATGAAAGTTGTAGATCTTGCAAAATAAAACAACATATCACAATGGAACTTTTTTCAAAAGATCAATCATTTAAGAGTTTTGGAAATTTTGGAGTTTTAGGTCATAAACACTTAGAAAATTTTCTAAGTGTTTTAACCTAGTTTTCTTCCAACTTTGGCCTCATTGTTCACAAATTTGCCAAAAGATTCTGAAGAAACTCCAAACTAATGATTTGAAGTAGATGTTTAGGGCTTTCCAAATTGTGTTCAACCTTCTCCAAATTCATTTTGAGCTAGGAGTTATGCTTGTTCAAAGTTGGCCTCATGAAGTGAAATTATAGGTCATGCATCATTTTTGAACTTTGAAATTTTGTGCACATGACCTCAACTATGGATGCTACACGACCCATAACACATCTGAAAACATGCCATGCATTCATTTTCACCATGCCATGATAATTGAAGAAGATTCCTAAAACAAGAACATGTGATTATGTAATGATTACATTTGAGAATTTATGGCAAATTGATGAATCACCCAAGGAATCTTCTCACCAACCAATTAGAGCTCACTTTGTATCTGAAATGTTCCCTAAGATCAGATAGAATCAATGGATAGGGAGCTGGCTCGAAAATGCAATGATCACACTTGGATATTCTTTGAAATTTCTTCATGGCTAAGAAACCAAATTCACTTCACTAAGCAAGCTCACTCTCTCAATCAGTACTGAATCATTTGCCTATAAATAGGAGAGCATACCTCAGTAGAAAAAAACACCAAAGCAACCATATTCATTGCTTTCTCTTTCTCTTCTCATGCTTATTGTTTTTCAAAGTTCTTTGGCAAGAAGAATCGTTTTCTTCAAACCAGAGCTTATCTTTGGAAAGTAAGCATTCTAACATCTCAAAGGGGTTCATTTGAGGTGATCCAAACACCTGGATCACTTCTGTAAGTGGAGGAACGCCATTGTTGCTCTCACTTTGGAGCTGTTGCAGTTGGAGGTCCATAGAGCAATTCAGAAGGTTTCCAACAAAGCCAAGCATCCAGACACATTCCTCTGGTCATAGTGAAGTTGTTCAGATGGCTGCAGCTCATCTGTAACTCAAGAATCATCACTCTCCATGTGCACTTGAAGCTCAAATCGAGGGAGGTCCATAGAACAATTCAGGAGGATTGAGGTTACAATAAGCATTCAGTTAGCATCACTGAGTCCCAAGGAAGCTTTTGGGATCATTCATACAAGCCCAGTTGCTCTCTATCATCCTCATGACCTCCATTTTCAGAGGTAAGTTTCTGAACTCCACCTCTTTAATTTAAGCACTCTTTGTGATAAAGCTCGATTCTATCTTGTTCAGCATCATCAGAGGATTGAAAACCCTCTATCATCATTCATTTATCTTTCAGTATAGCCATTTAATTTGATTTTTAAATTTTAGGGTTCTTCACGTATTTTAGATAATTCAGTAGATATAGTTAATATAAATTTATAATAGTTACATATCTAGAATCGTGAGTGAATTTAGAGCAAGTTTGGTTTTTATATCATTGCAAATGGTTGAGAATTGAGAGAGTTCAAAAATTCAAATTGTTGGAGCTTGAGGAAGAAGATGACAATGGTGATGGCGCGCAAATTTCAAACTTTAGGGCAGAGTTTATTTTATATTTAATGATAGGTGTTTCATAAACGACTGAATAACTTGCCCCAGTGGCCACACATGCGCTCTTAGTCTCCTCATGCCCAAAGTCTGGGGTTCGAATCCCCCTCGCCCCAGACTTTTTGTTTCTTTTATTTTTCCATGATTTAACACATGTTTGAAAATATAATGAACTTGATGTGTATCATAAACACCAAGCGCGCGTTGGCCCAGTGGTGTTGTTTTGAGTTGTTGACTTCAAGGGCGTGGGTTCAAACCATGGTGAGGCCAAAATGTTATTTTTTTATCACTTTTCCTCTTCATTTTCTTTACAACTTCACACCACTAATTCACCTATCAAATTAAATCATTTTCACTCCATTTTTCACACACTTGTTATTTAATATACCTATTTTATGAATAATCAAAAAAATCATAAAAAATATTATTTATTTCATGTATTTTAATTAGGTTTAAAATAGTATGTTTTAAATGTTTTCTTAAATACTTTAAAATATATATTTTCATTTTATTTTAACCTAATTACTTTTGTGAATAATTTTATGATAAAACCCTAATTATTTAGGTCTTAATTAGGTATAGATTTCATCTTTGCCTTAATTAAGTTGACTTTTGTCAATTTGCAAAATTATGTTCAATCTCTGATCAAATAGATGATTAAGGTTTTCAAACAACAAAATCTTGTATCATCCAACTGTTTCTCATAAACAATAAATCATTTTTCAATTGGGCCTCTAATAGAGTATAAGTCCCAACACTTTCTTCTCTTCTTAGCTTGTTTTCAAAACTGTATTTACAAAATCTTCTTTCTGTTTTCAAAACATTCTTCTGGTATTTGAAGGGCATTATTCCCGGTGAAACTCTTCAGATACCTATGTGACCTATGTCCATCTTCACTTCTTCTGTTTTCAAAAAAACCATTAACTGTTTATCATATATATAAACAACTGTTATCCACCAATTACTGTTGAGGTTCTGTACATACTTCTTCAATGGCCTCCACTCCATCCAGGTTAGGCTTTACAAGCTTTCCATTTACAGTTTTTATTTAAATTACTGTCAAATATAAACTGTATATATATTTGTTTAGGACTACGTTTGAGTGTAAACCCTAGGGCAGTTAAACTATATATATATTATAGGAATATGGCCTAGGATTGAGAATGTCTTCCCGGTGAAGGCTCTTTCCTAATTAGAGATCTGTAGTTCAAAACCCCCAAGATGAATTATTCCCGGTGAAACATCTTGGCAAAAACCTTAGAACCCAAAATAGGACACATCCACCCAAAGAGGAATTATTCCCGGTGAACCCTCTTACCCATTTGCTTAGAGCCAAAATAAGTTCAAAACTACACAGCTTTCTCTTGTGCTATAACAAGGACCCTCGATTAGCCTCCTCTTGGGCTTTGTACAAGGACCCACATGCTTCTTAAAAGCATTTCCAGCTTCCTCTTGAGCTTTTATACAAGGACCCATCAGGTTTCTTATAAACATAGGAACAGGTCTTTAGTCACCTTTTAGCCTACCCTGGTGAGTTTCTTCCAATTTAAACCAAACTTTAAACAAGCTAAGTTTGTCTCAATTTCATATTGAGTACACCTTTTGGAATGAGAGACATGGACAGTCTCTGTCACCCTTATCTTCATCAATCTTCCTTAGCAGAGTCTAGGATCCTTGTTTGCTTATCCTCAGCAAAAGTCGGCCTTCATCTTGGGCTTTAAACAAGAAGTCTCCACTAGATAATCTTTCTGCCATCATTTTAACAAAACCCCTGGAAAGGGTTAGCCTCCAAAATCATTCTATCATTTTAACAAAAACCCCTGGAAAGGGTTAGCCTCCAACACATTCTTTCATTTTAATCGAAAACCCCTGGAAAGGGTCAGCCTCCAAAAAACATGATAAAATCAGTCCTTCAAAAAACTAAAGATTCATTTTCTTAGGAGATGATTTCCCCAAAAGAGTCAAAACCCCTGGAAAGGGTTAGCCTCCAAATCAATCTGTCATTTTAACAAAAATCCCTGGAAAGGGTTAGCTTCCAAAAATCATTCTTTTCAAAAGACAAATTCACCAGCTGAGTCAAAATCCCTGGAAAGGGTTAGCTTCCAAAGAAAAACAATCTTTTAATAAATAAACTCTTCAGTAGAGTCAAAACCAACAAAAACAGTTAGCCTCAACCTTGGGCTTCATACAAGGCACCAAACAATAAAACTCCCCTGTCAAGAGTCAGCCTCAACCTTGGGCATTGTACAAGGCAGATAATAGAGTCTCCCCAGTGAGTTCTTCATCATTCAGTAGCCACAACCTTGGGCTTTGTACAAGGCAGATTAAACCATATTTTCATGTGTCAAAGATTCCTAACACCAAGTATCTTTTCCCCATAGAGTCATCCATACTCAGTTTATTTAAGAGTCAGCCACAACCTTGGGCTTTGTACAAGGCAGAAAATAATGTTTTCCTTAGCTAGAGTCAGCCTCAATTCTGGGCTTTGTACAGAACACCAAATAAAAATCCATCAAATAAACACTCTCCAAATAGAGTCAGCCTCAATTCTGGGCTTTGTACAGAACACAAAAATACCCTGTAATTAATCCCCAATGGAGACATCTCCCAGAGTTAATAAATAATAATTAATCAATCAAAAAAGCCTCAAGCTTGGGCCTCATACAAGCCAGCTAAAGTCAAATCTTTTATACAGTAGATAGACATAGCTCATCTCTATAGAGAGATATTTTTACTACTCTACCACATTCAAACAAACATTACATTTTATTTCAATTTCAATCAAGTCTCCCATTTAGGATTTTGAAAGGCATGAGCTGGCAGTAAAACCCAGACATGTGGTAACTTTCCCTAATTTGGATGAGCATCTTTCTTTCATTTAAGAGGCATTTGACTGGTATACTTGCACATACACAAGTAAGGTCCCCCTCTTGAATGAAATGAATTCAGTTATTCTGTCACTCTTTTAAATGTTTGTGGTGGAATAGTACAAATACCTCTCTGTAAAGATGATTTCATGTCTCTTTACTGTAAACAGAGATTTAATTCAAAGCTTCAACCTTGAGCTTTAAGCAAGGCACCAAAAAATAATTAATTTCCCTAGTTAGTTCCCTGAACTACATTAAGCTCTGACTTCCACTAGGGATATGTAGGCATGAGGTTCACAAGGAATCTCAGCGAGCTAATAAAATACCAAAAATAGTCAGTTTGTCTATCTGTCTGTCTTTCTTTTATTCAATTCAATTCCTTCTCCTAATACAAAGGAGAAACTTTCCCAATCATTAGCAGTAAACACAATCACAATGACACAGAGAAGGTTCCTGTAGAGTACTACAGATATGTAGGGTGCTTAAACACTTCCCTATATATAACCGACCCCCCGGACTCTAGAATTTCTAGTCTAGGTGAAATCTCCACACTTAGCAAACTCTTAGGGTTTAGTTGAGATCTTTTTTCCCTTTCCTACTCGTAGGACAATAAGAAAGTTCGTGTGATATCGTAGGAAGAACTGAAACAAAATTCATCCCACCACGGGCGCATTCTCCTTCCAAATTTCGCGTGAAGGGTCTAGCGTGCCGTCCTCCCAAGTGAAACGGGGAGGTAAAGAAAACGACCACCACAGCTCATATTCGTCTTTTAGTCTTATAAGACCCTTTATAATTTGCGGGACTTGCATTTAAAGGGTGTTTAAGTTGTTTCCTTGCCTCATGTGTGTCGGTTCATAGTTGTTTCGGTTTGTCCACATATAAACTATAGGTTGTTCAATATTTTTACAATTCACACTTATTTATTTGGTGTTAGGATTTTTTTTTCTTTGTTAAAACATCATGTTTTCACATGAATCTCCAAAAAAAAATTAAGGGTGATCCTACGAAAAAAGTCTTCAAATTGTCTGCGTTTCAATGAAAATTCACTATTACCACCTAAAAGTTTAGGTGAACATTCTGATATCTTTAAAGTTAATTGGTTACCAATACTCTCAACCAATCGAACACTATGATTCATTATCATGTCATATTTTTATTTTATTTTATTTTAAATCAAATTAAATTAAATTTTTAATATAATTTACATTAAAAGTACCGGCACCCATCTTAAGTTCATGAGTATCAAAGAATTTACCAAAATTTTAATGGAAATAAAAACGATTTGAATTGTTCTTCTTTTATTGAGTTATAGTTTTTAAGTCAAAGTCTCTTAAACCATCTTACTAACAACACTCAAATATTAATGCCCGCGTTGAAAGATGATTGTGAATTAGCTTATTGGCAACTTGTATAGTTGTTAGTAATTTTATTGGGTCAGAGATGAATACACATTTTCATATGTATAAGACATGTACTGAGGTTTGGTGGAAGGGTAAAAACCGTTATGTTAATGATGTTTAAAGAATGTAAGAGTGTGTCTACAATTTGAGTACTTTTTCACTACAAGAAAAACACTCCATAGTCACGTGAAGTTGTGACGTGATTATCACATGGGTAAAAAAAGCCAGTTGCGACGTGATAATCACGTCACTAACATTTTTAATATTCAAATAATATGCATAACGTAAACATTATGGATGGGGAAGGAGGGTCATGTCAATTAAATTTGACACCAGAACAACGAGAAATAGTAAGGCAATTGATGTTAAATGAGGCAAGACGCGAGGCGGCGCAACGTGAGGCGGCTTTTAAGGACGAAATGGAGGCGACATTGAAGACCCAAATGGAGGCAATGCAAGGTGAGCATCAGCGGGAAATGGAGGTCATGACGAAGAGGCAATCTGATATGAAAGCGCAAATGCGACAATTTATGCAACCGTTTGGTGGAAATCAAAACGTGGGTGGTCATGCGCCATATCAGAAGAACAAAAATGATGATGACATTAGTAACTTTTTTGGCCTAGACTGATCGTTGATTTTATTTTATTTTATTTTAACTTCGAATTTGTGTAAAATATTAATTAATTTATAATTACATTATATTTAGCAATATTAGATTTATAATTTTAGTTTATTTTAGTTTATTAATTTTATATTTTAGTATATTTAGTTTATTAATTTAATATATATATATATATATATATAATTTATTAATTGGTTTCAGAATTAAAATAAAATAAAATAAAATAATTAGTGACTTGATTTCCATGTCACTAATTTGTGACATGTAAATCACGTCACAACATTCAATTAATTCTTTGATTTTCATGTCACTAATTAGTGACATGGAAACCACGTTGCAAGTAAAGCTGCTTTTTTGACCCATTATCTACTATGTCTGCTCTGATTGCAATGTTGTGTATATATGTGCAACTTTTGTGACGTGATTTTCACTTCACTAATTAGTGACATGAAAATCACGTGATAACTTAATTTCCACCTGCTCTCCTGCGACATAATTTATCACGTTACAAAAATCAATTTGTGACGTGAAACCACATCACTAATAAGCGTTTTTTTTGTAGTGTTTAGATGACTAAAAACTCTTATCTTAATGTTTAGCTTGTGCTCTGCCTATTATTGATGGCTTCAAAGTTATTCTAGTTAGTGGAGTTATTAAGAAAGTATTGGAACAAGGCATTAGGACGGCCACTCAATCAATTATCCATGCAAAAATATAAGCAATGAAATTCTATTCTGCAGATGAAAAGATGTCCAACACAATGTCTGACACAATATGTATGGCAAGATAATTACGTAGCAGACATAATTTAGACAAAAAGAAATAATACAGGAATTGGTAACTCAGTTCAGTGCAAAATCACATACGTCTGGAGGGCGTTAATCCAATGAAAGGAAATCCACTTTTAATAGTCAAAAGTACAAATTAGTCTTAGTTTAACCCTCGTGGTTTAATGCCTCTCTTTCCTAATACTGCCCATGAATTTCTATTCTGAACTCCCTATAGAAAGAACTCCACTCTTAATAGTCAGAAGTATAATTGGTCTCACAATGAGTAGATATTTTCTATTGAGGTTTAAGTCTTCATAAAGGATATTTCCTCCTTATGTAGTAGCACAAATTTCATCTCCAAAGTCTTGTTGATTCTTCATCTTGAATACGACTGATCTTCTAAAAAGCATAAGAGATCAATCTTTAATAATGTTGATTTTTAATCTTGATTGACCAGTTACAAAATTAATTTGAATCTCTAAATCAATCTTATTGCATTTGATTCAGATCATATCTCCCAAAAACTCACATAATCAATCAAATATTTATTATAAAGATTGAGATCCTCGATTGATACAAATCTTGAACAAATAAGCACTCCAAATGTAATCTTGCTAAAATTATATATTTTACAAGTTCAAACTCATTCTAACACACTTATATCTCTAATATAACAGAAAAGGAAGAAAATCTTAAAAGGACAAGATATACTTCAATTTATCTTGCTCTCCAAGTAACCAGTCTGAGACAGATACCGCACAGATCGTAGAATATTTGGCTAGACATCTGTTCACGTAACAAAATTATGAATCTTGAATAAATAAATAAAATAAAATATTAACTTGATATAAATCACAATCCCAACTTCTCAAGTAAAGGATTTAAAATAAATCTCTTACAAAAAATGAACTGCACATTAAATCATTTTTAATAGAAATTGGAGATTTTTTCATTAAGTACAAATTCAAATCTGCTAATTAAAAACAAATTATCTTGCATATCAATTTCAAAAAAATCTTGAATATAATAAATCTAAACCAAATCTTCCTTAAAAAACATATTCAAATAAATCTTTTCTTCAATGCAAATCAAATCAAATCAAATCTTTTTATTTAAACCAAATTCAAATCTTTTTAATTAAATCATATCCAATTAAATCTTCTTTAAACTTTATAGATTATGATTTAATAAAATATTTTTCTAAACTGATTTGGATTAACAAACCTTCTTCCAAAAGTAAACTTCTCAGCATACTTGAATTAATACCAGTTTTTTAACCAAATGCCAAAGCAATCAATTAATGAAAAATGAGCAGTTTGTGCACCAAGATGTCACACAACATGTTTCATACATATTTCTCAGCAAGTTTCTTACATCCAAGTATTTCTGTCACGCAACTTTAGCGGAAACTTGGAGTTGAACAAACTTGAACATTGAACAAACCTGAACAAGCTCTTGTAATAACCTAAAACCAAATGAGCCAAGATGTACTCCACAAATTTTGTATATCTTGATTTCCACTTTGTCTATAAAAATAAGCCAATTCAAATGTAATAACAAGAAAAAAATAATCTCAATAATAAAATTTAATAAATAAAATAAAGTAAAAAAAAAAATTATACTCTTAGGTTCCCTCCTAAGAAGCAATTGTTTAACGTCACGAGCTTAACGCCTCACCCTCATGTTAAGGGAGATAAAAAATAAGGAATTATATATATATATATATATATATATATATATATATATATATATATATATATATGAATGTTGGAATTCGACTGGAAGATCCCTTCCCCTTGAAAAGGGTGATATGAATGTTAGAGTTCACTTAGAAGATCCTTGCCGCCTTCAAAAGGGCAATATGAATATAGGAGTTTCAGTGGAAGATCCTTGCCACCATGAGAAGGGTAATAAGAATGTTGTACTTTCACTAAAAGATCATTGTCGCCTTAAAAAGGGAAATATGAATATTGGACCTTCATCAGAAAATCCTTGTCGCCTCGAAAAGGACAATATGAATGTTGGAGTTCCACTAGAAGATCCTTGCCACCTTGAGAAGGGAAATTTAAATGTTGGACTTCCACTACAAGATCATTTGCCGCCTTGAAAAAAGAGCAATATGAATGTTTAAATTCTACTTGAAGATCATTTCCACTTCAAAAAGGGTAATATGAATGATGGACTTCCACTGGAAGATTCTTGCCACTTTAAGGCTATGTTTGGGAGTTTGGAGGGGAAGGGAGGGGACGGCTTTGAAAAAATAGAAGGATTGGGTGAAAAGAATTGAATGATTTTGGTTGGGAGGGTTTTAGAGGGTTTGGTTTTATTCATAACCCCAATAACCCCCTAATTTGGGGGAAATCAAAATTTGTATTGTAGGAGGGCTTTGGAGAGGTTTAGAGGGCTTACATAAATTTTTAAAATATCTTTTATGTTGTTATAGTATTAGGAAAATTAAAAATTTAGTAATAATAAACACTCTTTTATCATTCTATACAAAATTATTTTTTTTAAAAAAGTTAAATATTTTACTATATTTTTTTAAAAATTCGTTTTCGAAAGTCTTCCCCTCCCCTCCAAATTCCCAAACATTGCCTAAGAGAATCAATATGAAGGTTGAACTTCCACTGGAAGATCTTTTCCACGTTGAAAAGAACAACATGAATATTATACTTCCACTAGAAGATCCTGGTTCTCTTAGCGGAGAGTAGCATGAAAGTTATCCCCGTAATAAAACTTGAGTCTTGCCTAAGGGACTCAACTAAAAGCCTCGCCTGAGGGACTCAACTTGGTCCATGTTGAAGTATTCCATTTAAGAGCATATATGGGTATTTGCATAAAGGAAGAAAAGTTAAAACACTTGTCTATTTACAAGACCTTGTGCTTAAAGTATTGTGTAATGATATGTCTTAAAAGCGGATCCACCAGGGAGAGGTAGACAGAAGGGATCTGACTGAGTCCACAACGCCTCTTTGGTCGCCCATTTTCTAGTTTGAGCACATATTTGTTAGATATGTCACCTTGTCAATTGTTCATGTCGTCTCCCGTTGGGTATAGTCGCTCGATATGGGGAAGTGGGGGAAATGACGTATCCCTATTCCTTAACAATATAAAGAAATAGTCATTTCACCACGTTCTAAAAAATAATTTAGGGGGGGTAATTGTCCACTCATGCATCTTCTCACTAGCGATTGCTATTCCCAAATAAACTAGGATCTAGGCTAAAGACTGCTATACATACCTTGATGAGAAAAGAATCTCATTCTCACATAGAAACCCATATATACAGTGCTTTCCACCCCTTACATGAGCTATCTCTCAACCCCACAAATACCTTAAAAGCTCAAATAATCCTTAATCACAAAGAGTTGTCACATATTATATTTAAGGCAAAATACCCTTTTTAGTCCTTTATCTTTACCTCAATGTCCATTTTAGTCCTTTAACTTTTAAAAAGACCAATGCAACCCCTTATATCTTTAAACAGTATCATTTAAGTTCTTTCCATTTAATTCTCACTAACAACGTCTATGTCAGCACAGTGGCATCTGGCGTGATATATGTTTGCACGCATGACATATGACGTGGTACATGTGTATCACCAAAGTCATAAGAAATCCAAGAAAAAAGTCCAAATATTTGATTTCAACATGGATTTGAAACCAGACCATCTTGATTGCAGAATCAAACTGATTACCACTAAACTACTTCGCATTTGTTGTTTTAGTTTACAAATTAGAAATATATTTACATTTCCATACTTGAATCATACATAATTCAGCTTCGTGCATGTTGTTCTGAACAATCAGTATCATGCTATGACACGCGAGTGCCAACCATATATCCCCATACACCAACCATCTAAATTTAAAGATCAAAATAAAAGGTGAAAATAACTTGATAAGTTGGCGACTGCAATAATGTAAAAAAGTGGAGGAGGAAAAAATACCCTCTGTCCAAACATTATAGTACTTCAGTCTCTCCTTTATGCGTGGTGACGGTCCAGTAGTATTGACAAGTGAATTTCTTGTTGTACATGTTCATACTTTTAAAAGTCAAACAAATAAGGGTTAAATAACTTTCACCCCCTTGAAATAGTAGCGTGTTTTGATTTTCCCCCTATTAAAAAAAAATTGTCTTCGCCCCTTAGAAAAAAAGATAAGCAAACCACCAAACCATGCATGTTTAGTTGTATATAATTGCAAAGGAGTTCTATATATTAATGCTCCATTCTTTTTCAATAATGTATATATATATATATATATATATATATATATATATATATATATATATATATATATATATATATATATATATGTTTAATTTTATTAATATTTTATTTAATAATTTATTAAATAATTAATTTATTAAAATATTGTTAATATATTAAAATGTTTAATAATTTATATATACTTAATAATTTATTACATAAATAATCTATTAAAATGTTGTTTAATAATATATTTTATAATTTATTTAATAATTTATTAAAATATATTAAAATTATTTATTTAATAATTTATTAAAATCTTATTAATCTATTAAAATGTTTAATAATTTATATATATTTAATAATTTATTAAATAAATAATCTATTAAAATCTTATTAATCTATTAAAATGTTTAATAATTTATATATATTTAATAATTTATTGAATAAATAATCTATTAAATATATATTTAATAATATATTGAAAATCTACTAAAACGTTTAATAATTTATATATATTTAATAATATATTAAATAAATAATCTATTAAAATGTTATTTATAAAATGTATAATTTAAAAATGTATATTTATAAAATGTATAGTTTAAATTTTTTTAATAATTATTTTATATTTATGTAATTATTTAATAATATATTATAAAATATATTATTAAAGAACATTTTATTAGATTATTTATGTAATAAATTATTAAATAATACATTAATAAAATTAAACATATATATATATATATATATATATATATATATATATATATATATATATATATATATATATATATATATATATATATATATATATATATATATATATATATATATATATATATATATATATATATATATGATATTGAAAAAGAATTGAGCATTAATATATAGAACTCCTTTGCAAATATATACAATTAAACATGTATGGTTTGGTGGTTTGCTTGTAGGTTTTGCAACTTATTAATTTGCTGGGAGGAAAATCAAAACACCCTACTATTGAAAGGGGTGAAAGCTATTTAACCCAACAAATAATATTTGGTTCATAAAATTAAGGGTGCTTAACAATTTTAACAAAATATTTATTTTCATAATAAAATCTCCAATATATACAAATAAAATAATTGATTGAAGGATTTTTTAACCCAAAAATTTATTCATTTAACTTCAATGATTCTGCAAATATAGGTGATTTGATTTCAGAGATATTCAGCTCAAAACCTTTATAAAGATTTATCTACAAAATATATGAAAGCACTGAAAGGAAGAACACATTTTTTTGTTAAATTTCAGATTTTGTGTCTTAAGATTCTCCATGAGTTTTCCATTTATAGATTAGATTTTTCTTTAATAACACGCCACCTTTTAAATGTTTAATAGATAATCCAAACAAAAGATCAAAACATTGAAACTGAAATTCAAGATCAGCCATAAGAGTTACTCGTATCAGTCCCTGCTCAATTAGATTTACTTTTTTGGATCAACCTATTTCTTCTCATAGACACATCACTCGAACACCAACCATCTAAGTTTACACAAAACAACAAATTTGATGACTGATTGCAAACACACGTTTTTTGTAATGTTAAAAATAAAAATAGTGTGTGATTGTTGTATTTAACACATTAATAAGTTGAATTAAAAAATAGAATAGTGTTGAAATGTTAGAAGTAGGGGAAACTTGATAGTTCCTTTAGGTTTTGATTACGAGTTTGGAGGGGAAGGGAGAGAAAGGCTTCCGAAAACGAATTAAAATTTAAAAAATATAAGAAAATATTTAACATTTTTTGAAAAAATGATTTTATTTATAATGATAAAAGAGTCATTATCATTACTATATTTTTAATTTTTTGAATATTATAACGACCTAAAAAAAGATATTTATAAAATTTATGTAAGCCCTCCAAAACTCTTCATCAATACAATTTTTAAGTTCTCCTATTTTAGGGAGTTTTTGGTGTTATAAATAAAAAATCAAACTCTCCAAAACCCTCCAATTCAAAATCTTTATATTTTTTTCACCCAATCCTTCCTATTTTCCAAGGCCCTCCCCTCCCTTCCCTTTCAAACTCGCACTGCATCATTTACATTTAGTATTCTTATTTTATCTCAAAAATTCAAAAAAAAATATATGTATCGTCTTATACGTTCATTTGCATCATTTGCATTCAAAAAATCAAAAATATATATGCATGCATTTCATACCTCATTTTATAATTAATAGTATTTTTGTTTATTCTTACTAATTTATTTATTTTTGAGATTTATAACTTTAATTTTAAATTCAATTTAGATTTTAAGTTGAGTTTTTAATTAAAATTAATAAATCAATTTTATTTGTTATTACTTGTTTTTATTTTGTTTCTTTTATAGGTGCAATTAAAATAATTGATGGTCCAAGTCGATTCAAGTTATTCTAAAGGCCCATTTGTTTTTCTCATTGATCCAAACTCAAGGCCCGTTTTCTATTTTGTGTCACAATGGATCAAGTTTGAAGTTGGGGTCCACATCAAGCAACATTCACGTTTTCCTTCACAGATTTCCTTCACAAATTCAAATTTCATGACGTCCCCCTTTTTACCTCATATTTCTTTCTAGAAGATGAATAAGACAAAAAAAAAGAAGCAAGCAGATATTTTCACAAGGAAGCTTGAATCACGTTTCATTCCTCTCCTCTGCTCACGCGTTTCTCCTTCACCACTCACCAAAAAATCCCACGAAATCAGCTCCTCTAACAAATTTGATTCCTTCAATCCACACTCAAATCTCCCTTTTGCCCTCACTCTTCATTTGCTATATAATCACACTCTCAGATCAGAATAAAGGGGGGAAGAAAATACTATCGTTACTCTGCAGAAATTCTAAAAAACCTTCCTCCAAAACCTTCAAATTCCAATTCTAACTCCATGAGTTTGCAAATCTTCAGCTTCCATTCACCATAACTAAACTTCATTCACCTGTATTCAAACGAAAACCATGTCAAAATAAACCTGCATCGTACATCCATTAAACACCATAAACCCACACTTCATCACCTCACAACTTCGTTAACGATTCATCATCATCGCAGCAGCTTCGCAACACCGATTCAACGCTCACAGTAGAAACTAGGGGTGTTCATGGTTCAAGAACTGCACTGAATTGAATCATATTAATGGTTCAGTTCAGTTTTTAAAAACTGCTTTAATAAAAAACCAATTAACTGTTAAAACAGTTTCAATTCAGTTTTATTCAGTTTTAAACTGGTTTTGAACCAGTTTGTATTTATAAATTGGTTTACAATCAATTTCTAATTATAAATTAGTTTTGAACCATGTTATAATTAAAAATCAAATTTATTTTATTATCTCAAAATTGCTTTTTTAATCTCTCTCCCTCTCTTTTATATATATATATATATATATATATATATATATATATATATATATATATATATATATATATATATATATATATATATATATATATATATATAATTTTGTAGTTTTACTGTACGTACAAATAAAATAGCTTCTACTATATGACTAAATTCATTATCAGAGAAATTCCCATGTGAATCTAGTGGAATAATAAAATTAAAAATGATGTTCTTCATCTAATATATAATATATATTAAAATAGTTACTACTGCCCATTAATATTTTCTTTTTTTCTAATTTACCAAGTGATATTTGTTTGTTAATTATAAGATGTTCGTCGAACTTCAAATTCTTTTCTCATTCATTTCAATTTGTGAAGTGATTTCTTTTTACAGTTTTGCAAACAACTTCAATTTGTTAATTATAAAAAAGTTAAATTGAAGGTAGAATTTAGATATAATTAATTAAGTTTCTAATCAAATAATTGATAATAGTAAACGAGCTTTTACATCAGCAGCCGCTAACTTCAAGTGTGTGTTGTACTGCGCTGATATTTGATTTGGAAAATGTTGACCTGTCATAATTATCTAAGACAAGTATCCATAATTTTTAATTTTTTTTATTTTCATTTTCAGGGAAAAAAATTTATTTTCTAAGAATTTATTTTATTTTTTTGGAAAATTATTATTTTTTTCGATTTTTTTAATTTTATATATATTTTTATTATAATTAAACCAGTTTATAAAATGAATCTGGTTCTGAACCAATTTTAAACTGAATTTGAATTGTTTCAATTAAATGGTTCAGTTCATTATCCATTTAAATGGTGCAGTTTTTTCACAGTGCAATTCAATTCAGTTCAAGTATACAATTCAATTAACCATATTTTTGAACACCCCTAGTAGAAACCAAACTCATCCGATTCTTCAACCTTCTGCAAAGCTGAAACACATTGATGATTACACAGAACCTGCGGAGTGAACTCTTTTGTTTTTTTTATTGTTAATCCTCATTTGTTTTATTGACTGGTTGCGAGTGTTACAGATCCGCACTGAGTTTCAACTAACCACCATTTTCGCACAACTCTGCAATTCAAAGATCAACACTATTCACGTCAACAACTCGGAGCAGACGCACACCTCATCGTAATCAAAGCTTGCCAGTAAATCTTCATTGCCGAGTTCAACACAATTTCTCGTAACAACACGAGAAATTCCTTTCCGACGAGAAGAGAGGGAGTGTTTCGTGTGGGTCAGAACAGAGTAAGGGATCGTGAAAGAGAGTATTGCGGCGGATCGAACGGCATCACAACATAAACTCACCGCACAACACCAATCATCACCGATTCACAACGACCTCGCATCCAACTGTTTCCGTCGGTAACTCATCCTCTTTCGACTCTATTTTGTTGATTAATTGTAGTTTCCGAATCGCTATAACTTGTATGTTGTTTGCTCTGTTTTGGATCGATAGCTTGTTTGATTTCGATATGTGTTTGAATGCTGTGAATTTGATCTGTGCTTGAATTTCTGATTGATTGTGTTGTGTGGGTTATGAAATCTTGTGTTGAGAAGGAAAGGGCAAAGGCGTGTTTGGTTTGTTCTGAGAAACAGAGATACCGTGAAAAAAATAAGGAGGATCGGTGATGCCTCTAGACATTAGGTTTTTTTGTTTTAATTTGATCTGGACCGAAAATGATGAGGGAAGAGGCGGATTCCATGGGGCCTCTGTTAGGGTTTTCTTGGCTTAGGTTTATTCGGGCCGGGTTGTCAATAAAAAATTAGAGCCCAATCTGTTATTATTACAGTGAACCACCCTATTCCAACGATGCACTCACTGGGACAAGTTTTATTTTTGGGCTGGTTCTGTTTGAGGCCCAGCGCCCATCTCTATATTGCAACTCCTTTTTCTCTTTATTTTTTACTAGCTTATTTCTATTCTCTTTTTTGTTTTTGTTTAGTTTTCTAATTATTTTATTTTTTTAATTGTTGATTGAAAAAATATAAAAATATATTCTAGATTAATTAAATTTTCTTTTATTATTTAAAATACCCAAAAAATATGTTTAGAATTAGATTTTATTTTTCATATTAAAAAACACCAAAAATATGTTGTTTAATTTTAATTTTCTTTAGATTTAATATGCGTATTTTTATATCTTCTCTTTGCTATTTTCCTTATCATTTCTCATGCATCATTATGTATATCCGTTGCTAACATTTGATTGACTTTTGTGAGGTACTACTATCATTGAGGCATTGAACTTTATTGTGGACATTTATAATTCATTTTAATTTTTGTATATATTATCCTTCTATTTTCCGCTTTAATATTTCGATTGGGTTGTAACAATTAGTAGTTAATTTTCATCCCCATTCGTTTAAGTGTGTAATCCCCATCCCCGAGGCCTTGTAATAATTTTACCGCTTTCCTTCACTGCTTTATTTTATTATTGCTTGCATGCTTTTAACCGTTTTTCAAAATAAAATTAGGATCTTAGCCATTTTCTACCATAAGTCGATCGCACTTCACGCATCGCCATCAACCGTACTTACACATGCACACTTGCACGTACACTCTTATTTTACCTCTTTCATGTTCATTCCTTTATGTTTGAACCCTTATGCTTGTATGGATTTTACCTGTATGAGCTTGTTTGTTTTCATTTACTTCTTCCATTTTTCTCTTTTAATAAATCTTCACCCAGCATTACTTGGTCCATATACTAAGCTCCCAACCAACTCTTTGTAAGTCGAGTGCCTCGCGCATCGCCATCGACCTGTTTTTTCAAAACTATTTTCTTAATAAAACCTTGACTTTTGTCATGTGATCTTCTTTAAACTCTTTTGTGCACTTGCACTCTTTTTCTTTTAAAACTGTTTTCATTAAAACCTTTTTTCAAAACTTTTGAGCATAACTACAAATACTCTGACTTCTCCATTGCACTGAGGAGGTATGTAGGCACAAGATGTTTATATCTTGCCGAGCAAACTTTTGTAAATAATCTTTTTCTTTTGTGAATATTTTCTTTTCTCTTTTCTTTTTAGCAAACAAAACCGCTTTAACTTTCAAACACAGATTTTCAAAAGGTTCCTGTGGAGTACCACAGATGTGAGGGGTGCTAACACCTTCCCCTTACATAACCAACCCCCGTACCCAAATTTCTCTTTGTAGTTTTTTTCGAGTTTTTTCCCTTTCCACTTTGGAATAAAAAAGTTCGGTGGCGACTCTTGCTTTTTAAACGAGTTAAGTTAACCAATGACTTAAACTCAAAATTTCCGCCGCTACACAAAGCCTTAAGGTACACAAAGCCTTAAGGTGCTTGAGGAGTTATGAATCGGAAGTGGGTTGGTGAGAATGTTCTACTAGAAGGAAGAAAAATTAGAGATTGAAGAAGAAAAGAAGAGAAAATTTGACCTGCTATGTTTCAGGTATGGAAATGTTAATATATTTCTAATCTATATCTATAAAATAAGAAAACAAATGTATCTGGTTAATACTATATTGCCCTTTACTTAAAAAATAACACTTCATTGTTTTGGGGTTAAATTGTGTCTAAAAAATGTTTTTTATGACTAAATTCAGACGTTGTTTAGACATGTTTGTATTACGGGTGCAGTTACCGTGCATAGATAAAAATCTATGCACCGTGCATAGATTATTATGGACCCTTGTATCATTGGATCAAATTCTAGACATCAATTGTTATTACTCAATACTCACCACTCAATACTCAATACTCAATACTGGATTAAAAACATGATACAATGACTTACGTAGGCTTATGCATGGTGCATAAGGAAAATCCTTATCCATATTAGCCAAAGCCTTTGTATTACTATTGTCCTACAAACGTTGCAGCCAGTTTTAAAAAATTCAAATGTAACTAAACTATAACTTTTTCATCACTACCAATCATGCAAACTACCCTCTGTACCAGCACTTTTTCTTTTGCTCATATCACTTCTCACTTTCTGCTCCAAGCAGAACTAGGGCTGTTCAAAAAAACCATTGAACTAAATCGAACTGCTGAATCGAACCGAACTGAAGTTAAATAAACTGAACCATTATTAATGGTTAGTGAACCGAACTTATATTTTGTTAATGGTTCTTAAACCGAACCGATAAACAATTAACCACACCAAAACTATTCTTGAACCGTACCATAACTTTAATTTCTAAATTTTAACTTCTAATACATTTAGTTTCTCTGTGTCCAACTTCAACCGTGAAAAATTGGAAGAACTGAAAAATGGCTAATAACCCTAAATCCCCAAATTGATGAAGAACTCTAAACCTTCAAATTGGTGAAGATTCCAAACCCTCAAATCCAGAATTGAAGTTCACTTTAATAATCTAAGCCCACTCTCACACAATTAAAGGTTCAGAATCGAAGGGTAGGAACTCAATCAAAATTGAAGGTATCAAAATCATACTGTTTATCATTCAACTTGTCTCATCTTCATTTTTCATGTTATACTTGCTTCATCTTCATTTTTCATGTTATGAAGAACCCATATTCAATAATGGGTCACAAACCCAATGTTTGGCTCACTGTTACCAACTTGTTTTTCAAATAAGTAACTTGTCTTTGACTTTTTTTGAATTGGGTATGTTCATTTGTATCTGTAAATTTTGCTTGAGTTTTTAATGGTTAGTGTATCATACACTGTGTATGCATCATTTATGAGTGAGGAGA
The DNA here is from genome assembly GCF_029867415.1 of Vicia villosa. Classification (NCBI taxonomy): domain Eukaryota; kingdom Viridiplantae; phylum Streptophyta; class Magnoliopsida; order Fabales; family Fabaceae; genus Vicia; species Vicia villosa. Next base: position 35,411,201 of record NC_081180.1, on the reverse strand, counting down.
ATGTGTGGTCTGAGAAAGGAAATGGGGAAGTTTAAGGGATTGCTATTCTGTCCATCTTTATGCATTATCATTTGTTATGTGTTTTGGTGTTTTACTGTTTAGCACTATTGTGAGGGGAAAGTCATGGGCGCATAAGATTAAGGGATTAACATTGGCTTTTTGGTTGATCATCGTTGAGGTTTGCATGGTTATTGTTCATTAGTGTTAATTTTCGTATTAATCATGATTTAGATTTGTAATTAGATTGGTATGTGAAAGCCTAATCAAAAGGAAACATTGGTGTTCATATAATCATATTGTTCTGTAGAGATAGATAGTATAGAGAACTTTGTTGAATTGTAATTGAGGTTGAGCCCATATCTTAAAAGGAAACATTGGTGTTCATATTCTTAATGAAGCTCAAATACAGATTTTTGTGTGTGATTGAGTCTATTTTACATAAATTTGAATTATGTGAACCACACTTTATAATGTAAAATTAAATTTACAGATGATATATATGAACAGAGCAAGCTACATATAGTCTTTTAGTTTAGAAAAATACGAAAAAAATGGTAGTTGAACCAAAAACTCTGTAGTCCTGTAGGATGAAACAAATATTCAGCATTTATGCTTTCATTTGAAGCTCAAACATGTCACATATAGGGTCTGGTAGCAAAAACTTTGGCATTCATGCATCTTCGAATGCAGCACTCAAAATATTCACATGACTGCTTATGATACTTATTATTCAGAAGCCCTTTGTCTGGATTACATTTCTTTGCATTGAAATATAGTCGTTCATTTTGGTAGAATCTTCACCTTCTCTGCAAATACAGAACATGTCATTGATTATATTGTGGCTTAAGATGTGAATCTCACATAATGTGTATGTTTAGTCCAAACTCCAAAGTGTTGCAATTTAAACATGTCAATGGCAATATAAACATATCATGTCACAGATACTTTCTGGATGAGTTAAAGTTTAGCAAAATCACTATGGTACCTAGCTTGAAGGTTCATGTAAAATCTTAACACAGCCACACGCTTTAAATTTTTTGCCTCTATACAATTGCTACTGCTGTTATAATGAAATGCTTAGACACCCTTTTTGTTGCACAAATTATTTTATTTAATTTCTAATTATTCTATTGATTTTTTTATTAGATGGCAGAGAATATAGAGAATACAATTTTTACAACCTCGGTTGGCCTTCATGAAGAAACTACGTTGCCACCACATCCCAATAAAAAAAAGCGCCAATTACGATCTGATATGTGGAACCACTTCACCATAGTGGAAGGTGACGAGAAAAAAGCTAAATGTCAATACCGTGGAGTCTTAATTAAATATAGTAATGAAACAAGTGGTATGAGGACTCATCTAGGTAGATGTACTGTTTATGATAATGATAAAACTCAACCAAACAAAAGGAGAAAAACCACTTCAGAAGGGAAATTAGTTTGTTCGCCAAGCTATTCTAAATTTGATCAAGAGGAATGTCGAGCGCTACTTGTGAAAACATTTGTGTGTGCCGAGCTTCCATTTCGTTTTGTGGAGAATAAAGTGTTTAGAAAGCTATTGATCACCTTGCAGCCTCGATTTTCTATCCCATCACGGTCTACATTGAGGCGTGATATTTGGGTGCTCTACCTTGAAGAAAAGGAGAAATTGAAAAAATTCTTGTCAAATTGTGGAAGAGTTTGTTTGAGTACTGACACTTGGACTTCGACTCAAAACTTAAGTTACATGAGTTTGACCGTGCATTTTGTGGATAGTGAGTGGAAGATGCATAAGAAAATCATCAACTTTTGTCAAATCACGGGGCACTCAGGTCACATGATTGGGAAATATATTGATGATTACTTAAGAAGTTGGGGGTTGAGTCAAATCTTGACCATAACGGTTGACAATGCATCGGCAAACACATGTATGATTAAGTATTTAAGCATAAGGATGGGTCTTGGAGTAATCTTGTTTTGAATGGGGAATTTGTCCACATGCGTTGTTGTATGCATATCTTGAATTTAATCGTAAAATCGGGATTGAAGGAGGATAAAAGTTGCATAAAAAAAATTCGTCATGCAGTTAAATATGTCAAATCTTCTCCTAGCAGACTAGCCAAATTTATGGAATATGCAGTGAAGGAAAAAGTTGCATACAAAGTGTTGTTATCCTTGATGTTGAAACCAAATGGAATTCAACTTATTTAATGTTGAAGGCTGCTTTACAATATCAAAAAGCTTTTGACTTGCTCTATGCACGAGATAAACATTTCGCGAAGAAATGGACAAAACAAATGGGGAGTTAAGAAAGAGGATTGGACATATGTTTCATCAGTGCTTCCCTTACTTGAGATGTTTTACAAATCTACAAATCGCTTGTCTGGATCATTATATGTCACTAGTGCTTCAAATATGGCAGAGGTATTCTCCATTGGAAAAGGGACCAATAAGTATTTAGAGAGTGATAATGAGTACATAAAAAACTACGACGGAGAAGATGAAACATAAACTCAACAAGTATTAGGGAAATCATGACACAATAAACATCTTACTGTTGATTTCTTTTGTTCTTGATTTAAGGGTGAAATTGTCTATTGCTGAATTTTATATTAGTCCACTGGAAAGGTTGATGATTTAAAAAAAAATTGAAGTCTTCTCTTTCAGAACTTTATGCTCAATATCGAGGTGTTGATGACTCTCAAACTAGCCAACTAGACACACCACTGAATGAGGATGATGATGATAATATTTTTTGTCACTACAGTCAAGAAACTGGACATAAGTATGATCTTAAGAGTGAAATTGAATCATATATACAAGAAGCACGGGTATCATACAACAAAGGAGCTGAATTTGACATATTGGGATGGTGGAAAGCCAACTTAACTCGATATCCTGTTTTGGCAAGCATAGCTCGAGAAATGTTGGCCATTCCCGCCTCTACAGTAGCTTCAGAGTCAGCTTTCAGCACTGGCGGGAGGGTTGTTAGTGATTATCGCACTTGTCTAACGTCTAAAATGGTGGAAGCGCTTGTTTGCACGCAAGACTGGTTGAAAGGAAAATCAATCTCTTTATTTTCTGAGGAGGACCTTGATGAGATCCATCAAATTGAGCAAGGTAAATTTATTTTCTAACCTTTCTTTTTATTTATAATTTTCCAACTTATTGAAGATGAGATGTGTTTTCTACTTTGTGCAAATGATGATTTGAAGTTATATTTAGATTGTGCTATATATTTTGTAGTATGATGTTTTCTATTTTAACTAAACATAGATTACTTTGGTTAATTTCTAAAACACTTGAAGTCGATTTTACTTGGCTATTGTTCTTTCTCAGTCTGCAATTTGAGAGGAAGTTACAATAGGATGAATGTGAGATAAAGCTTAACCTGTTAAATGAAAGGTTGAACAGTTCATTCGGCTTTTTTCTAAATCAACTTAATTTTGTGGTTATATTCCTTTTTTTAAATCAACATTTTATGCTACTGCTGTCGTAGTACAGATTTGCAAGTTACATCAGTGCACTGTTATCAGAATCGCTATCAGAATCGTAAAATCCATGGATTTTGCGATTCTGCTCACCCTAAACGATCTGAATCGTGAGTAGAATCCTAATTCAGAGCGAAATCCCAATAAAATCGTAGAATCGCAGCAAAATCCGCGATTTGGTATGGATTCCACTGATTTTGGGCTTTTTTGTGGGTAATTTTAGAATGGGTAAAGGCGACCCGTTTCAGTTTTATGACCCGATTTTAACCCTTTTTAATTTAAAAAGAGGTAAACCCTATTTTATAATATTTATTTGCCGTACGCTTCAGCTTCTACATCAACCATTTTTGACTGCTCTGGGCTAATAATTGTTTCTAATATGGCCTATGGCTAACAAGTTAATCTGGAAAATATATATATATATATATATATATATATATATATATATATATATATATATACTATTATGAGTTGAATCCATCGATTTTGGTTGCGATTTTCGATTATGCGATCTTGATTTCTCTTTTCGATTCAACAAAACGATTTGAGTAGAATCCATCGATTTTGGTTGCGATTTTTGATTATGCGATCTTGATTTCCCCTTTCGATTCAAAGTAAAATCTCGATTCTGATAACCTTGCATCAGTGTCCTTTTTGGGTTTGAAATGGAATTGACAATTGAGTTTATTAGTTTATAAAATTGTATTACTTAATCTATTTGGATTGGATTTCTACTGCAAGATTAACATTCATCAGGTTATATTATTATGCCATAAATCACTTGTTTTTCTGTAACATGTTATATTCAGATTTTTTAAAGTTTATGATTGAATTATGCATCTGTTAATTTGTCATTTTGTATTTTGGATTAATTTGTCAAGATTTTGTTTTGTAGAGATAACGTCCCCGGCGTCGGTTAATCTTGATGATGATGAAGATTTTGCAAGTTAAAAGAGTTTCGAAACACCGGTTTAATTTTAGTTGCTTTTGGTTTAAGAAATGGTTCGATTGAATTTTGAGTGAAAGTTGTAATTAGATATTAGGATTGACTTATTCGAGCTTATCTACTAATATAAGTTTTGTGACACTGTTTGGGAGATTTTATCAAAACAACTTATCACATTTCTTATAAGTTTTTTTTAGCTTATTTTTATAAATTCTTCCAGATAGCTTATGAGAACAACTTATAACACATATAAAAACCATTTAAATGTTTTTTATTTTTTTTGCTAAACATGGCTTATACAAGCATATTCATAAGTGCTTATTTTTATAAGCACTTGTGTTATAAGCTGTAAAAGCTGTTTATCCAAAAAGCCATAAATATCATAAAAATTGACTAATTTATGATTTTTTGAATGAGTTTTGCAATTTTGAATTAATTTGGATTTTGATTATGAATGTAGCTAAACAAAATTTAAATTAAAAATTATGTCAAATAGTATATTAAAAAAGTTTATAAAAAAATGCTAAAAATAAATATAAATAGATTTTTATTAAAAGAAAATCAAAACTAAGTATAATGGTTCGGTTTAGAAAAATTGTCTTTTAATAGTTTGGTACGGTTCGGAATTCCGAACTGTTATGCGAAACCAAAACTTTTGGTTCAGTTCGGTTCTAAGAAAATTAAAATGGTTCGGTACGGTTCGGATGCCTTTATATAACGGTTCGGTTCAGTTTTCAGACAGAACTGAACCATGAACAACCCTAAGCAGAACTAATCTTTTCTCCTACGGTTCGGATGCCTTTATATAACGGTTCAGTTTTCAGACAGAACCGAACCATGAACAGCCCTAAGCAGAACTAATCTTTTCTCCTATCACTTCTCACTTGCCTTTTCCCTCTTCATCTCTTCTGTCTCAAACGTAAACCCTGCCCGGGATAGGAATGAAATTGTTTTCTGGATCTACACTTGGATATGATGCCTTGTTGGTAGCTTATGGTTTAAAATCGTTTTTTGTTCTAAAGCTTCAGGTTTTTCCCAATTTGTTTTTAGGGTTTTTGTTGCAAGCTTTTAGATCTGACTGGTTGATAAAGAAGTCATTTTTAAGAAAAATGTGATTACTTTTAGATGATGCTTTGGAATGACATGTTTTAATTTTAGGGTTTTGGTTACAAACTTTAACATCTTCCTGGTTGATTAAGAACTAATTTTTTTTGAAAAATCTACTTATTTTAAGATAATGCTTTGGAATGCGAAATTTAAATTTTAGGGTTTTTGTTATTAACTTTTAGATCTTACTGGTTGATAAAGAAGTATTTTTTTGAAAAATCTGGTTACTTTAAGATTTTTCTAATAAAGAAATAATTTTTCTGAAAAATCTGGATATTATAAGGCTTTGTATAAACCTATATTAATAGGTTTTTTCAATGTACAGTATGAATGGCCTATATTATGTTGTATTTTTTTAATTTAAATTTGAAAACGAATATGGCTATGAAGAAAAAATTTTGAACAAAAAGAGGTCTTACAAACATGGTATATACTTATGGAGTTCCCTATAATTAGTATAACTTATATTTTTCTGAATATGTTGCAGATTGTGGCTTTACTGGCAGATGCATTAATTGAAATGCAAGAACAAGTTTTGGCTGGCAAAGATGAGATAGGTTAGTGAGTATTGATGCGCACTAAGTATACACTGATTAATGAACTTAATGCATATAAATTATGTGCTAAGTATACACTACACTAATGAACTCACTTTATAAAGTTGCAATTTCATGCTTTTTGGGTCCAATTATTTGTTCCAGGAACTATGTAGATGGTTTTGTGAGGTCTATGAACCAAAACAAATATCGCAAAAAATTCTAAATCCGCAAGTGTGGCCACTAATGCACTTCAAACCTGAAGAAAACTAAAACATTGTGTAAAGAGACTGAAGGAAAGAAATCAACAACACAAAAAGAAGATTAATGAGAAGCGGAAGAATGGAAAAGTTAACTCTGGCTTGCATAATATCATCCATGAACAAGAAACTGAATCTAAAAATGAGTGTGAACAAGTTCCATCGAATACACGAATTACCATTTGTGTTCATAAATCTATTCAAATCTCCGAAGTTACTGCAACTGATGATTTAATTCCCTTAGAAGTTCATGTTGATGCATAGTCAATTGCTGAACCAATGTGGAGGTATCAATTTTTCTGGCCCATTTGTCCAGTTTTTTCATCAACTGCTACACCAGGTATTTGACAAAACACCTATTTCTTCATCTACTGCGCGTAATATCGAATACATGCAACTAAATATTCAATGGCTATATGGCACAAAACTATTGAGCCACTTGCTTTCTGCTGCTGTTTTCCAATTCCTTTTTACCTGAGTTGTTAAAAGTGTAGATTCTTCAGAGCTTTGTATCGGTAGTTTTCCCATTCATTTGCCGGAACAATATTGTATTTGTTTTTTTTCAATAACATATTGATTTCTTTCACAATCAATGTCATTCTCCCATTGTTGGATTGTGACCATTTCCGATCTTCATGAAAAAGGGGCTATCTAAATGGATGTTGTTTTATTATACATAATGCTTACTATTTATTCCACAGTTTTCTTTTACATTTTATTGGATGTCTGTACCCACATGTTTATAGTCACGATTTCAGGGCTCACTGAGTTGGTTTCTATGAATCTTTCAAATTCCCGCATTACCTCTGCTGGACTGCAGCATTTAAAAACGCTTAAAAACTTGAGATATCTGAGATTAGAGTCCTGATATTAGGGCTCTTTTGTTTTCTTCTTGCAGCCAGCTTCTTGCTTTTGGGGTCAGCTTTGGTTGCGTCTCTCTTAATTGTGTTTGGGGCTCTTTTGTCCTGGTTCTCTATGAAACGACAACATGGTATTATAGTTATGGTGGACCAGCAGTATTACTCGACGTTTTAGGCTCACAGCGAGGTGTAGTTTTTATATACCATTGCCATTAAAATGCTTATAATGTATTCTTTTACCACTACATTTATGGATCTTTCCATATTATGTTATGATGTATTCAAGATCCTGTTTTGGTTTTTGTTACCAAGTTTTTGTATTTGACATATTTATGCATATTTCCATAAGTTACACTATGATATCGATTGATACGATGTTGTGGTGGTAGCAGTTTAGGATTGTCGTAATCCATGGGTTTGGCTAAGCTTTTCATTTTCTGTGTCGGCTCATCTCCGCCTAATTGACATATTTGTGCATCCGATTAGTGTTGAATAGTTTAAAGATATTTGGGTTTTTCTATTAATGTTTAGTATCGTCTTCTTGGTTTATGTTATTTTACACCGTGTGGTTTGGTTTATGTGCTAGCAGATTCTTTTTTTGCTGTCTCACTTGGGTGTTGTGGTATTTGCTTAACTTGGTTTCATAGGTGTGCGGTTGAAGGAAATTGTGAAGTCGACTGTAATTCGCGCGGGTTACATGTCATGTGTTGCACTTATGAAGAGTAGTAGGCTTTGGTTTTATGCAAATGGCATTACAATATCGATTGAATTCGGAGAGGCATCGTATCAGTTTAGGCATTCTTACATCCCTTCTACATGACAATGTTTTTAGCCACATCAGTTTAATCTTTTCGGGAGTATTTGGAATTTTCTATGTGGGCTTCAGGTGCTATGAGCTGAATCATTTGTTCTGCTTTTGCTCCAACTGCATTTTGGTTCTGTCTTGGACTGTCGCGGTATCTGGTTTGGTGCTGGTGGTGTTTAGTTGATGTTTACAGCTTTGCTTACTTTGTGATATTTGATATGGTTATGGTTTGATTGTGTTTTCGGGTGGTTATTAGTGCTATATTTCGTACTGGTTCTGGTTTTGAATTCGTACTTGTTCTGCTTTATTAATGGTGATGCAAGCATTCGGTCAAATTCCAACTATTAAACATGGAGATTTAAAGCTCTTTGGTAAGTGGAGAGTGGAAAATTAATCCAAAATAAGCCATTGGTAGGACATATGTGCCACTGTTTATCAAATAGGCCACATATTTTGTGTTAGTATTTTGTTTGTGCTCGAATAATGTTGATTTTGGTTTATTTTAAGAAAGTTGATTGGTATAAAATATAGTTAGGCTTCCTACATGAAAAATTGATGCATCGTGTTTAAAATTAAGTTTAGATACACTTTTGGCTTATATTTTGCTCTAGAGGTTAGCAGCAGCCAAATTTGCTGTAAGATTTATATTATGATAGTATTTCATGCCAACAATAGGATGGTTGAAGATTTGATTTCATTTTTAGACTTTATTTCAACATAAAAATGATATAATGAATACCATCAAAATTTAGCTCATTGGGAACAAAATAGGATGCATAGTAAAGGTGGACAAAAATACGTTAAAGCAGGAAAGGGGGGAGTATGCACGTATGTGTGTTGAAGTGGATCTTGCAAAACCTTTGCTTGCTATGTTTATGATTAAAGGGAATAAATATAACATAGAGTATGAAAGTCTTCACATGTTGTGTACAAGCTGTGGGAAATATGGTCACTATAAAGAAGAATGTCCGGAAAAATCCATAACCAATGATACAAGGAATGCAACAAGTGGTGAAAACAGGCAGAGTAATCAAGGAGGTAAGGAGTTGATGGGAAGTGGAGTAGAGGGTCCGTGGATGGTGGTGCAAAAACTGAGGCGGGTCAGGAAAGGGGTGGAGAGAGACATTACGGTGGCTGCCGGCGGAGGGCGCATGGGTCCGGTGAGAGTTAATGGGAATGGAGGTAAATCAGGATCCAGATTAATGGCACTTAATGAAGACATTATGGAAAATGGGATTTCCATTTCTGAAAAGGAAAGAGGAATAACTTTTCTAGTGAATGGGAATAATAATAATAATAATAATAATAATAATAATAATAATAATAATAATAATAATAATAATAATAATAATAATAATAATAATAATAATAATAATAATAAGGAGGGAGACATCGTGGGTGAAAATAATGATGGAAAGAATCCAAAGCATTTATTGAATAAAGTGGTGGGCCAAGGCGGACATCATTATGATGAAGCAAATATTGGTGTTGAAATACATGGTGGGGGAATTGGAAGTCAATTGAAGGAAGTTGGGACTAGTGGAGATACAAGTGCTGACTTGTTGTAAAGCACAAGGAGAGAGAAAAATAACAAATTAAAACATAGCCATGCAACCAATAAGGAGAGGAGTACAAAACATGTTAAATTGGGTGCACGTATTACTGGGAACTTCAAAGGGAAATTGATTAGTAAACCAAATGGGAAGAATACAATAGAAGAAAATAAATTGGCAAGCTTGTTTCAAAATCATATAAAAAATTTGGGAGAGGGAAGAGGACGTAGGTCAGAGATGGGTGATTGTGTCATTAAGGATGGTGGTATGGATAGAGGACCGCAAGATGTAGTGGATCCTAAGACAGTTGAACCACCTGATCTTCAGGTTTT